>NC_037675.1:107755077-107945300 GCF_003255815.1 Theropithecus gelada
AAAAAAAAAAAAAAAAAAAAAAAAAAAAAATCTTCTGGAAACCCTATCAAAATGTGCAGCAAGAAACGACAGTTTTACATAAAATCATACATTATAGAGACCTGACATATAAATGTGAAACCAAATGGGAACAAAGAGGAAAAAAAACTAATATGGAAACTCGAATAATGTTCTGGTGCATCATTACAGGAAACAGTGCGTGTTAACCTGGTTTGTAATATTATCTAAACATAGAAGGCATTGCCGTTGTACATATCATACAGAAATCAGTCCTATGAGCAATATTCTGGATATGTTGAAAAATGGCATCTTTAAATAAAAATATATAAAAACTTTTAAAATTATGGAAAATTTCTTGGCCAAGAGTTATCCCTCTGACACTAAGACATTCTGGTCCCGCCCTCAGGACACATCCATTATTGCCCTATGACTCGGGAGCTGGAAGATTCATACATTTAGAAATTTTACATTCATTGCTCACCATCGTCCTACTGCAGGAGGTGTGTGTTACACAATATTGAAAGCAATTTTTATACTCACTCCAACCACCAAAATTTTAAGGTTGCCTTTTTATATCATCTTTTAACTGTATTTTGCGATCTTCAACCAAGAAATTATGTCTATTGGAAGAAACATCTGAAAAAATTCTGCTGTTGGAACATATTGGGATAAATCTTTACAGGCGCGATTAACCAAAACACTGCAGAAAAAAAAAATTCAGGGAGTCCGTTGATATTTCGCAACTACAGAATCAGTTCAGTCCAGATATGGTGACTCATGCCTATAATTCCAGCAGTTTGAGAAGCAAAACCAGGGGAATCACATGAGACCATGTGTTTGAGACCAGCCTGGGCAACATAGAGAGACCCCATTTCAATGAAAGATTAAAAAAAATAAGCTGTGTGTGATGGTGCATCCATCTAGTCCTAGCTACTCTGGAGGTTGAGGCAGAAGGATTATGTGAGCCAGGAGTTCAAGGTTACAGTGAACTATGATTGTGCCACTGCACTCCAACCTGTGTGACAGAGTGAGACCCTATTCTCTAATTATAATAACAATAACTAAGAATTTTACACAATTGTAAGGCTACTCAAATAGAAGATATTAAAATGAATATCCTCAGGAATCCTCTGGTGCTTGTGATGTTTTGGAGCAGACCTAATACATTCAGAATAAGCGCATGATCTTAGATGGTGAAATGACTCCACAAAAGACATTGGAACAGGACCCATGTCTAATCCCCTGCCCCGTGCCTTTCACCCCTTTCTCCTCGTTTCAGGCCTACTTTTCATTATTTGTTTATTCTTATAAGCAGACTTCACATTTTTTTGTAGACTTGTTGTCCACCCATATTGGACACTGATCTTTTCTTTTTATTCATGATTTTTATAGTTGCTACATAGAATAAGTCATCACACTATTGTTTTGATGTCTGACTGTTGATAACTTAATGCTCATTCCTCCATCATCTCCTTGCTTTCCAACACAAGGTGAATCTTGTTAGGAATCACAGGAACTCCCTCATTTGATGCCATCTGGAGGTTGAAACCCCACAAACTCCTTTCTGTGAGTGAGAACCCTCACTCTGCCTCCACCACCAAACCACTAGAGCAACCCTGAGCCAGTCTCCTTTCTTGCTCCATCAAGCCATTTTGGACATTGCTGAGACACCAGCTCTACTCTCGGCAGACACCTCCAGAGGTAATTAACCTTTCTGTATTCACATGGGGGAGTGCGCGGCACCCACAGGTGTGACATCCACACTACAGTTTAGTTGAGATCTCTTGGTCTTTTTATGGTGTCAACTAGAACAAATGCGGTGAGCTTGGTGCCATAGCTCCTAACCACAGGACACACCTGTTCCCTGAACCAACCCCAGGACACAGCTGGACATGCCTGGTGTGGTTTGATTAACCCCTGTTATGTAATGAAATCATGACATTATTTTGTTGTATTCTAGTGTTTCCCTAAAGATAGAGTTAGGCTTAGGGTTTATTCATGTGTATATTCAGGAGTCTTTGATTTCATATATGTATTTAACTAAATCCTTAATTCTGTGTTGACAAATTTTAAATTTCTTCAGTTTATGAGTGAAGTCCTTAAACCAATGTTCTATGATTTTCTATTTATCATATATTTTATTCATCTCTGTCTACCTCATTTTCTTCCGAATTATACGTGTTTAAATTTGTAATATTTTAATGAGGTGAAATTAACAAATAATACCCATCCCGTCATGTGTACAATTTGACAAATAGTGACACAACAATTACTTTTCTCAACATAGAAAAAATCAACTATGCTCAAAATTTCCTTGTTTTCCTACAATTTCTGGGTCGTACACCTTCCCTTCTCACACCACGTCTAGAGTCAGCTACTAGTTTTCTTTATGTAACTTTAGATTACTTTTCATTTTATAGAATTTATAAAAGAGGACTTGTATGTATGTACTTTCATTCATTTGTCTTATTTTACTCATCATACGTACTTGTGAATTCACCCTGGCTGTTGAGTGTATCCAGCTGTACCTTACTACAACAGTGGGTGTTCCTCCAGTGAATGAATTTACCACAATTTGTTTACTGATTAAGCTGCTGATTGATATTTGGATTGATTTCAGTGTCTGGGTATTATTTAAAACCTGATACTCATCATAGAGAAATACGCAGCTGAGAAACAACGTCCTTATTCTTACAGCAATATGAACAGGAGCTAAACTTGAAAAGCTGCCCTTTAACCAATTGTCTTCAACACATCACGTGACTGAAGTTGTAGAATTCTGTGTGTGAGAGTGATTTTGTGAGTGAAAGAGGAGGAAAGAAGAGAGAAAGAAGAGAAAGAGATCCTACATGATTGACCATAACTTATGAGGTACTCAAACAGGGACTCAGATTCTTTTTGGAAAAGGTCCACAGAAGATGGAGAGGACGACTTGATGCACCTACATATGGTTATATATTTATATAAATGCCATTTTCTAATAATACAGAGAATCACGTACATGAGAATAAACATAGTGGCGGGTGGCCAGTGGTGAAATATGATGGTGATGCCAAACCCCATCTCCTGCACCTTTTCCCTCTTCCACCTGCCTTGATGTGTCCTGAGCGCCCCCTGGTGTCCTCAGCGCCTCGTGCTGCTCCTGAGCTTCCCGGCAGGGAGGTTTGTGTCTGGGCTCGCAACGTCTTTCCCTTGCTGTGACTTTTCTATAAAAATCATGGTTGTGGACTCGTTGCTCAGGTAGCTCAGCTGTAGGAGAAACTGTTTATTTGGATGTGGATCTGGAGATGGTGACTGGACTTTGAGGAGTGGGTTGGAATGTGCACTCCCCTCATGACCTGTGCACCTGATTCGCTCCAGTCCCTTCCCTGGGGAGCTGATGGATCCCACTCCAGCAGGAAGCACTGGTTGTGATGGGAAATTCAGAGACAGCACAGGTGAGGAAGAGGGTCTGTGAGGGCTTCGCCAGGCCAAGAGTGCACTGATACACACAGCTGTGGCATGCACAGGTTCTGAACAACATGTTGAAATTTAGAGATATGCACATTTTGATACATAAATAAAAATAGGATTGTATTGGCAATAATATATAGAAAGAGCTCTGAAATAAACCGATATATAGATGGCGAACTGATTTTCAGCCTGAAAACCAACAATACACAATGGATAAATCAAAGTCTCTCCCTAAGAGGGTGTTAGAAAAACTGGATCTACACATGCAAAGAATTAAGAATTTTAGTTTATGATAAACACAAAAAATCAACTCTAAATGGGATATATGGTTAAATGTATGCCTTGAAATTGTAAAATTTCCCCACCCAGAAAATAATATTAAGAATGATTTCCTGTATTTCAAATTAAAGTTACAGACAACAGAAGCAGAATTGAACAAGTGAAACTACATCACAACAAAAAGATGCTGGCAAAGCGTGGAAAAAATTCCAACAGACAGAATGGGAGAATATAATTTCAAGTCATGCATCTGAAAAAATGTTAATATCCACAATATACATGCAACTTCTACAACTCATTAGCAAAATCATAATCGTCTGATTGTAAAATGGTCAGTTTTACACCTTAAAAAATTACGAACATAGATTCTTGCCTCTGGGTAATGGAAAGTTTTGTGGTACACTTGGTTAGGGTAGACTTTGTAGTTATTCAATCCAAAATTAATATATGCGGTGTTAGCCGGGCGCGGTTGCTCACACCTGTAATCCCAGCACTCTGAAAGGTTGAGTTGGGTGGATCATCTGAGGTCAGGAGTTTGAGACTAGCCTGACCAACATGGTGAAACCCCATCTCCACTAAAAATACAAAAATTAGCCAGAAATGGTCATATATATGCGTGTGTGTGTGTGTGTGTGTGTGTGTGTGTGTGTGTGTATATATATATTTATTTATTTATTTCTGATTTTACTTAATATATGTTAGAAAACTGTCATCAGTTGATTCTAGGTCAGGTAGATTATCAATGATAAAATAAGTGGGCCTGATTCCATCAGAGCAGAACTGGATACAATTAAATTCCATGGTAATTCGGCAGCTTCGCCTCTCTCTGGGACTTCCAGCCTGCACTTACTGATGGATGATCTTCTGGACATTGGATATTCCCAGCCATCTTCAAAATCTGTCATCCTCTACGTCTCACAGAAATGTGGCATGTCCACCTGTAGCTTGTCAACCCTGAATAACAGGCAGAAAGAGACTCTAAAATGTGATAATATTTATTCTAGGATGTGCACTGCAATGGAAATATGTATGGGTGCATTCAGGTTGGCAAAGGAAGATAAAGAAATAAGGAAAAATGAGGAGGGTTACATCAGCTGTTTTGAGACAATTATCCTGGACTAGAAGGATCAGTAATAGAGGTAACATCAGTGTGAGGTTGAACAAGCAGTTGCTGGGCAGATATACTTGGAGAAGTAATTCTTTTAAGGTTGTGATGGCTTTTTTGCAAGGTTGTGGCAGTGCAGAGTCTATTTATGATAGTTCTTTTTATCAGGAACATGTGTGTTAGAACCCTCCTTCATGGCCTTCCCCAGCTTCATTCATTAGGGTTTTAACACAAGTGGCTCCATCTTGATTCTAATAAATTTCACCAGCTCTTTCTAACACTACTTCTGAAGCAGATGACTGACAGTTTGAACAGGGTTAATTCCACATCCTCATCCCATTTTAATAAAATAAGTTTATCCCCTTCACTATTAACAGCCAACTGCATTCGCAGATGAGTCTACACACAACACAGTGGAGGGTCCTGAGCAAATGGGGAGGGAAGGAAGTCCCATCAGCCTCTCCCACGTGGCTGCAGGAGCCACAGGTGGAGCCCTACCTGAGCTCCAAGAAAATGCCTTGAGCCCTGGATGGTAGACCACGGAGGCCATCTGTTTCTTTTTCAGGAAGCACGAAAAGCAAATAAAAAAAGGGAGAACAAACACTCCAAAGAAAGAACATAGATAGGGAGCGAAGGAGCACCAGGTCAGTGCTGATGCTGATTGGATTTAGTGTCAGGAGAAGGGTCAGACGAGAAACCTGTGAGCTTCTACATGACACTGACCCTCGCCCAGCCTTTCTATTGGCTGCGATCAGAATCCCTAAAGACTGTTCTAGTCCAGGAATCTCCCTGAGGTTTCTGTCCTGGGCATGATTGGAAGACACTCACCAGGCACCCGTGAGCTTCCTCAGGTCTCTGATCCTGGTGACAATGGTTGAGAACTTTTCATCTCTGTAAGCATCATTGTGCATTTGGTGCATGAGAGGTTATGTCCTCATATTAAAATGATCTTTTGAAAATATGTAGAGATGACATTAGGAAGCACAGAATCCTAAAATTAGAGAAGTTCATTAGAGAAACTGTCGGAAGAAGATGAAGTCCCACATCCTGACAGGAAATCAGCCTCCATTGCACCTGCCTCTGGGGCTGACTCTGATCAGTGGCTCCTGAGCGCCCCCCGCAGCTGATTTCTCCCCAGCGTTCCTGCAGGGAGGTTTGTGTCTGGGCTCACACTGACTTCCCCTCACTGTGTGTCTCGCACAGTAATACACAGCCGTGTCCTCCACTCTCAGGCTGCTCATTTGCAGATACAGTGTGTTCTTGGCGTTGTCTCTGGAGATGGTGAATCGGCCCTTGACAGAGTCTGAGTAGTATATGCTACCACCACTACTAATGTATGAGACCCACTCCAGACCCTTCCCTGGAGCCTGGCGGATCCAGATCAAGTCAGAGTTACCCGAGGTGAATCCGGAGGCTGCACAGGAGAGTCTCAGGGACCCCCCAGGCTGTACCAAGCCTCCCCCAGACTCCACCAGCTGCACCTCACACTGGACACCTGCAAACACAGAGACACCAAGGTCAGAAACTGCCACACATATCTACTGTTTCTCTCACTCATGTCCCCTCACAGTCAATCTCTCTAGCTCTCCATGAATCACCTTTTAAAATAGCAACAAGGAAAACCCAGCTCAGCCCAAACTCCATGGTTGGTGGTCTGTGTTCAGTGCTGATCACCAAAAGGAAACACCTGGAAATCTCAGGGCTGTGGCTCCTCTCCCAGAGCTGCAGAGTCAGGGCTGGGCTGGTTTTCATCAGCAGAGGGAGGACGGTATTTGCATGTCTCCTACTATATGGCAAGTTCTGGGGTGGGACGCCTGAGGAGAGGACAGGCCCAGATAGGATGACTGTGCCTTGCAGAAGTTTGCTCTCAATGGTGGTATTTGGAAAATATGCTGTCTTGTTATAAAATTAAGCTGTGATAAACACTTTGGAAAGATCACCTTATTTTCTTTTTACATAATTGTGTAAATTATGTTTTGTTGGAGCCAATGGTTTCTCTATGTACAGATGCTCAGTATATGTCTAAGAGCTGATATCTGGGATGAGTAAGCTCCAGCATCTTGGCCTGTGCTCCTCATCACTGGCCCCAATTACTCCCTGAACCAACTCCAGGACAGAGGTTGATGTGCCTAGTGTGGTTTGTGGAACCCATTTCCTGTGTTGAGAACGTGTGTGACTTTGCTGCATTCTAGCATTCACCTAAAAATATGGTGAGAACTACGGTTCAGGCAGATACATTCCTAAGTATTTCTCAAATTTAATATACGTTTTTTTCTGTCTTTCTGTCACTCCTTCCTTGTCTAAGTTTCCATTTGTTGCTTGTAATAAATTTTATAAGTTTTAGTTACAGATAATAAACTTTCACATATTTAAAGTGTACAATTAATAAATATGATGTAATCATCATCCTTATCAAGGTGGACAAGAGAATTCTCAACATTTCCTTTTGTTCTTCTATATTCTTCCTACTTTTCCTTTTCTTTATTCTACCATTTCCCTGGCAACTACGAATCTTTATATTGCTGCAGATTCATTTGATTTTATTAGAATTTATAAAAATGAACTAACATAGTATATATTCTTATTTGTTTGGCTTATTTTAGTTAGTATAAATAATTAGATATTTTACCTTGTAGTTGTATATATCAGACATTTACTTATTGTAAATTCTGGATAGTGTTCCAGCAAACAAAATTTATCAGAATTTGTTTTTTATTAAGCAGCTGAGTAATATTTGAATTTTTTATTATTCTGGGTCTTAAAAATCTGCTATTAAACTTGGAAATACACTTACAAAATGAATACATTTTTCATATTTTTAAAAAATGCATCAACAATAACAGGTAAACATGGAATATGGAATTTTGCAAATTTTCTTTAAAGCTTCCGATAATTACAGTTTCAAAAAAACAATAAAGCTGAAGTTTAGGAAGAAGCAAGTTCTTGTAGAGAGGAGCAAAGTCAGGGTATGAAATTACCTAAGGCAGAGTCTGGAATATTAAATATAGGCTATTCCAATAAAAAATAAAAATATATATTGGATTGCTTGAAATAGAATGTGCTGTTTTGTGGTGTGAAATTTTAAGGGACCACATACTGAAAAGCTAACCTATCCTCTTGAAATCCTTTCCCCAAGAAAGGGGACAGTCACAAAAATCTTCTTTTCTCAAAGTGTCTGTCTGGAAGAAAAGAAGAGCCCACACTGCTAAAATGTATTCAGGCCCAATTCCCTTATTCCCACACAGAACTAAGAATTTACTCTTGAAAGGAAAACCACTGAAACCAGAATCCTAGGGACACTGGTTCAACCCCTCAGGAATTGAGATGAGAACAGACATCCCCACCAAAGATCTATTGAGAAGCAGCTCCCCTGTCATTCTTATGGAATCAGAGCCTTAGTCTGCAGGGCAGGGCAGCAGATCTGCAAGGTGATGACACCGATGGAGAACGCTGGAGCTGCGGGAGGGAACACCCAGGGAAAACAGGAGGACTGTATCCCTAGGGGAAGGGGCAAGAACACACAGACCAGCATCTCATCTGGAAGAGGGTCAGAAACAATCAGAAGGTCACACCCAGACCCAGGGGCACAACGCCTTCCTAGGAATGTGGACTAAGAAATATGGACCTAGGAATATGGACTCTTTAGTCTAATGCTTTTGACCGATTGAGAAATTGTCAGTAAATAAAACACTTCAGTGCACCCGAGGGAGATGAAAGAGATTCTCTGGAGGATGAAACAAGGTGAAGAGACAAAGTCAAGCAGAAAAGACAAAGAAGGTATCATTGGATGATCTGTAGTCTCTGGTGGACATAGTAGGACAGACTTCAGTTAGTTTTTGAAACCCTTATCTCAGTCTTTAGTAAATTCTATGATAAAATTGTCAGCCTCTTCAATGGCGTCTTATTATCCCCATCAGGGACGAGTGTCCACCTGGGCACCTGGTACAGTTCTAGTCATGGAGGCAGGGGAGACGGTCTGCCTTGTTCCTTTTCCTGCAGGAAAAGAGAATTGCAGAACTCTCTCTGCCCCTTTTCCAGTCAATATATATGTGTGTGACCCTTGGGACTGTTGTCACCGTGTTACTGCATGATGGGAGTCACTGGGAGGGGGCGGTGGTGAAGGTGACTTTCTGGATGCATCAGTGTGGAGAATTGAGAAAAGAAACTTCCTGGGCACACGAGCTGTCAAATTATTCAATCCTGGGCCTGCTCACATCCAGGCTTCTTGTTTCATTAGGTTGTGATTTTCCTCATTGTTTAGTCAGCCTACGTTGTGTTTCTTCACTTTCTGCTGAAGTAGTCGCACATAATAATCCAGAGGCCTTGAGATAAATAAGTAACTAACTGGATAATTAGAAAAAGCCCCAAGTGATGTCAGTTACTGTGTGGTTAATAATGTAGTAGACAGGAGACCTGGCTGGATTCTAAGAGTGTGTTCACATCTATTTTATCTAGATTAGCAAAATATTTTGTATATCCATTAAGTACTATTCTCATTGAGACCCTTGATTTAACATTAATTCTTGATGAGTAACCCCTAAATAATACATGTGGTGGTTATTAAGTAATAATTTATATTACCAGTACAAACTTTCATTTGGGATATATTCCTCCACCTGATGTAAAATCAGCCCATAAGGCAGAAGTCATTACACTTACTAGAGTCTGTCAATTAACCAAAGACCAGGATTAAATACAGATGCTCTACAGAAGTGCAGAATTCTAAAACATGCTGCAGGCAGAGCATATTTTATTTGCTCTACTTAAATTTTCTGGAAACTCCATCAAAATGAACAACAAGAAAAGACACCCTTAAATAAATTCCTACATTCTAGAGACCTGACATGTAAATTTGAAACCAAATGCAAACTAAGAGAATAACAGAGCACTAGTATGGAAGCTAGAATAATATTCTGGTGCATCATTACATGAAACACGCAGTCTTAACCTGGTTTGTAATATTATCTAAACATAGAAGGCACTGCCATTGTTCATATCGTACAGAATCAACCCCACTCACAATATTCTGGATATGTTGAAAAATGGTATCTTTAAATAAAAAATACAAAAAATTCTAATAAAATATGAACTCTCTCTCTCTCTCTCTCACTCTGTCTCTCTCTCTCTGTATTTTTTAAGATGGAGTCTCACTCTGTTGCCCAGGCTGGAGTGCAGTGGCGGGATCTCTGATCACTGCAAGCTCAGCCTCCCAGGTTCACACCATTCTCCTGCCTCAGCCTCCCAAGTAGCTGAGACTACAGGCACCCGCCGCCACATCTATCTATTTTTTTTTGTGTGTGTGTATTTTTAGTAGAGATGGGGTTTCACCATATTAGCCAGGATGGTCTCAATCTCCTTACCTCGTGATCCACCCGCCTAGGCCTTCCAGTGCTGCAATTACAGGTGTGAGCCACCGCGCCCGGCTAAAATATGAAAACTCTCTTGGCCAAGAGTTATCCCACTAGCACTATGGCACTCTTGTCCCTCCCTCAGGACACATCAGTTACTACTCTATGACTCTGGAGCTGTAGGATTCATACATTGAAAAATTTGACCCTCATTGCTCACCTCCGTCCTGTTACATGCCTGTGTTACACAATATTGAACGTAATTTTTGTATTATACTCACTTCAATCACCAAAAGTTTAAGGTGGCCTTCTTATGTCATCTTTTAACAGTGTTTTGTGATCTTCAGCCATGGAATTATGTATACCAGAGGAAACATTAGGAAAAACAATCTGCTGTTGAAACATATTGCAATAAATCTTATCAGGCACTACTGACCAAAACTCCGCAGAAAAAATTTAGGGAATCAATTCTTGTGTTGATATTTTGTGCTTAAAGAATCAGTTCAGACCAGACGTGGTGGCTCATGCCTATAATTCCACTGCTTTGAGAAGCGAAACCAGGCAAATCATATGAGACTAGGAGTTCAAGACCAGCCTGGGCAACACAGTGACTCCATTTCTTTTTCTTTTTCTTTTTTTTCTGAGACAGAGTCTCGCTCTGTTGGAGACCCCATTTTTATGAAAGATTTTTTTTTAAATCATCTGGTTGTGGTGGTGCACCCCTCTTGTCATAGCTACTCAGGAAGCTGAGACAGAAGGATTGTGTGAGCCAGGAGTTCAAGGATACAGTGAGCTATGATTGTGCTACTGGGCTCCAACCTGTGCAACAGAGTGAGAGCCTATTTCTAATTATAATAACAATAACTAAGAATGTTTCACAATTGTAAGGCTACTCAATTAAAGATATTAGAGTGAGTATCCTCAGGAATCCTCTGGGCTTCTGATGTTTTGGAGCAGACAGCTCACCTAAGACATTCAGAATAAGCAGATGATTTTAGAGAGTCAAAAGTCTCCACACAAGACATTGGGACAGGACCCTTGTCTAATCCCCTGCACCGTGTCTTTCACCTCGTTCTCCTCGTTTTTCCTTTTCATTATTATTTGCTTATTCTTTTAAACAGTCTTCTCATTTTTTTGTAGACCTGGTCAACCCATACTCATGATTTTTGTAGTTGCTGCATAGAATAAATCATCAGACTATTGTTTTGAGCCTGACTGTTGATAAGTTAAGGCTCATTCCTGCATCATCTCTTTTCTTTCTCACACGAGATGAATCATCTAGTTAGGAATCATGGGAACTCCCTCATTTTATGCCATTTGGAGGTTCAAGTTCCACAAACTCCTTTCTGTGAGTGAGAACCCTCACTTTGCCTCCACTACCAAGCCACTATAGGAACCATGAGCCAGTCTCCTTTCTTGCTGTATTTAGTCATTTTGGACATTCCTGAGATACGAGCACTAATCTTGGCAGACACATCAAGAGGTAATTAATCTTTCCATATTTACATGGGGGAATGGGTGGCACCCCTGGATGTGAAATCCACACTACATTTGAGTTGAGATCTCTTGGCCTTTGCATTCTTTCAACTAGAACTGATGCTGTGAGCTTGGTGCCACGATTCCTAACCACAGGACACACCTGTTCCCTCAGTGAACTCCAGGACAGAGCTGGACATGCCTGGTGTAGTTGATTAACCCCCTTTATGTTATGAAATCATGACATTATTTTGTTGTATTCTAGTTTTTCCCTAAAAATATAGGTAGTCGTAGGGTTTATTCACGTGTATATTCCGGATTCTTTGATTTCTCATATATATTTAATTAAATCTTTAATTCAGTGTTGAGAAATTTAAAATTTCTTTAGTTTGTTGAGTGAAGTCCTTAATGCCTTTGTTCTGTGATTTTCTTTTTTTCATTTCTCACTTATTTTATTCATCTAACTGATTTTCTACCAAATTATATGTGTTTAAATTTGTAATATTTTAATGAGGTAAAATTAGCAAATAATAGCCATCCCATAACGTGTACAATTTGAAAATAGTGACATAACCATTACCTTTCTCAACACAGAAAAAAATCAGCTACCCTCAAAATTTCCTCGTTTTCATATAACTCCTGCTTCCTCCACCTTCCCTTCTCACACCACGTTCAGAGTCAACTACTGCTTTTCTTTATGTAACATTAGTTTTCATTTTATAGAGTTTATAAAAGTGGAATAATACGTATGGGCTTATATTTGTTTGTCTTATGTTACTCATCATATGTACTTGTGAATTTACCCTTGCTGTTGAGCATATCCAGCAGTACCTGATTGTAACAGTGGGTGTTTTTCCAGTGAATGAATTTACCACAATTTGTTTACTGATTCAGCTTCTGATTGATATTTGGATTGCTTTCAGTATCTGGGTATTATTTTAAAAGCTGCTACTCATCTTAGAGAAGTACACAGCTGAGAAACACAATGTTCTTATTCTTACAGCAATATGAACAGCAGCTAAACTGGAAAAGCTGAAGTTTAATCAATTGTCTTCAATACATCAGGTAGTTGAAGTTATAGAATTCTCTTTCTGTGTGTGTGTGTGAGTGTGTGTGAGAGACAGAGAGAGAGTTTGTGAGTGAGAGAGAAGGAGGGAAAAAGGGAGAAAGAAGTAAAAGAGATCCTACATAATTGACCATAATTTATGAGGAGCTCAAATAAATACAGGGACTCAGAGTCGTAATGGATAAGGTCCACATTACATGGAGAGGACGACTCGATGCACCTACATATGGTTATATATTTCCATAAATGCCATTTTCTAATAATACAAAGAATCACTACATGAGAACAAACATAGTGGAGGGTGTCCAGTGGTGAAATATGATGGTGATGCCAAACCCCATCTCCTGCACCTTCTCCCCCGGTTGCATCTGCCTTGATGTGTGTCCTGAGCGCCCCCTGGTGTCCTGAGCGTCTCCTGCTGTTCCCGAGCTGCCCTGCAGGGAGGTTTGTCTAGGCTCACAATGACGTCCCCTCGCTGCGTCTTTTGTGTAAAAATCCATGGTTGTGTACACGTTGCTCAGGGAGCTCAGCTGTAGGAAAAACTGTTTTTTGGATGTGGATCTGGAGATGGTGACTGGACTTTGAGGAGTGGGTTGGATTGTGCACTCCCTCATGACCTGTGCACCTGACTCACTCCAGTCCCTTCCCTGGGGGGCTGATGGATCCGGCTACAGCAGGAAGCACTGGTTGTGATGGAGAACGCAGACATGGCACAGGTGAGGGAGAGGGTCTGTGAGGGCTTCACCAGGCCAGGAGTGCGCCGGGAATCATAGTTGTCGGCATGCACAGGTTCTGAACAACATGCTGAAATTCACAAATAAGCACCTTTTGATGAAAATGAAGAACTCCCTGTGTGGATGAGAAGGAGGAGCTCCCTGTGTGGATGAGAATGAGGCGCTCCCTGTTTTGCAGTTTGTGGGTCCCCAAGTGCAAATAGCAGATTCTGAAGTTAGAATTAGACAAGTATATGGTCACATTTTTTCTTCAAACTTTCAACCAAATAAGAAAGACAAAGTGCTGACAGAAGAATGGGCATTGGGTTGTTAGCTCAATCTATGATAATGGCGATTTTTCAGAATCAGATTGTCCTGTGACAGCCTAAAGTGTGTCGTAATCCCGAATCCACAATTAGACCTGAGCAGCAATCACAGGCAGTGGAGGTCTCCCTACATGAGGAAACATCTGACTGCACAGCTGCACATGGGGGTCTCTGCAGGCCCTTAGTTGTACAGGAACAGCTCCTCCCTCAGACTCAGAGTGAGGACAGGTTGCTCTTTATCTGGGGGAGGTGAAGGTGAGTTTGTGGAAAGAAGCAAACTCACTCTAATCAATATCTCTGTACTTGGACAGAAACCAAAGTTTACAAGAAATTATGAACTTGGTGTAAAGTAGGAAATTACAATTGTTTGCAGGCTGCACTCTTGCTTCTTTATGTCATCTAACAGAACCAAGGAAAATCATGTTTTCTTATGTACATATCCATAAACGGTATCTCCATCCTGATAACACACCTCCTATACCTCCAACATCAGGGAGCACCTGGACCAGGCACCCAGCACAGCTCTCTGACATCTATCACCCAGTTTTTGACAAAGAGACACATCCTGGAGCTCCTCCCAAACAATGACTGTGCACAGTGAAGATGTGAAGGTGTGGCTGTTGCTGGGCACATGGGGGATTCCTGATGGGAAACTATGCTCCAGGAGGAACCAATGGCCTTGATGGAATTAGCTTGGACCACAGGGTTGTTAGGAAGCTCCATCAGAATCCCATCCTTCTCCAGCACTGGTTGTGAGATTGGCATAGTGGGCTGACAGTGCCTACAGTCACAACCGACCTCCTGCGCACTTTTCTCCTCTTGCCTCTCCCCCAGACTCCATCACCTGCACCTCACACTAGACACCTACAAACTAGGGACATTTTGGTCAGAAACTGCCACATATAATCACTGTTTTTTCACTCACATGCACTCACACTCAATATCGCTAGTTCTCCATTTTTTTGCCTTTTAAAATAGCAACAAGAAAACCCAGCTCAGCCCTAACTCTATGGTGAGCCACGTGTGTTCAGAGCTGATCATCAAATTGAATCTCCAGGTAATGCTGGACTGGGGCTCTTCTCCCAGAGCTGCAGGGTCAGGGCTCTACTGGTTTTCATCAGGAGAGGGAGGGCCCTATTTTCACTTCCCCTCCTCTGTAGCAAACGCTGAGGTGGGACGCCTGAGGAGAGAGCAGAGCCCAGGGCAGATGTGAGACTCCTGGGGGAGTTTACTGTTGATGGCAGCATTTGGAAAATATAATTTCCTGTTAGGTGATTTTCTCATTAAAGTGACTAGCAATTATTATTTTATTTCTCTTTCACATATTTGAAACAATAGAAATATAACTACATTTATGAAACATTAAAACATATAAGAGGAGAAATAGAAAACAATAAAAAACTGAGGAGACTTCAACACCTCACCCTCAATAATGTATAGAACATCCACAGAAACATTCTTAGGAAGCCGTGGACTCAAGCACTGTTGAACAAACTGACCTAATAGACATCTACGGGCCATTCCAACCAACAGCAGTGTAACATGCATGCTTCCCAAGCACACTATAAATATTCTTCATGATGGGTTATATGTTAGATAAAAAATGACTCTCAGCACTTAAAAAAGTAATGCCAATGATTCTCAAACTTTTAAAAAAATTTGTGAGGTGCCCACCTTCTAAACTCTTTCTAAGAGTCTCTAATCAGTGTATTACCAGTAATAGACAAAGGCAAAAGAAGAAAATCAAACTTCTGACAAATGCTCTTAGTATATATAAATAAACTACTCCCAAATCATAGTCAACTAAGTTCTATTAGACTTTAAAAGGATTCTGCACCATGACAAGCTCAAAGTTATTCTTGAGATGCACTGATGATTCAACATCTTCAAATCAATAAATTTGATGCGTTAAATTAAGAGAATAAAGGAAAAGAATCAACTTCTCACCACAGAAAATAACATATAAAAATTCAAGATTTCATGATAAAGCCTCTAAAAAGTAGAGATACAAGAATATAACCTGTACATAATAAAATTATTCATATTTAAAGCCATATTTTTATCATACGGAAGAGTGAAAGGTTAAAATATTTTGCTATGGTATCTGTAAAAAGGCAAAAAATAAACTTGGTGACACTTTACTTCCAGATTTCAAAAGCAATAACAAAAATAGAATAATAAAAATAGGATGGCATTGGCATAAATATGTAGAAAGAGCTCAGAAATAAACTGATCTATCAATGGCAAACTGATTTTCAGCATGAGAACCGACAATATACAATGGATAAACCAAGTCTCTCCCTAAGAGTGTGTTAGGAAAGCTGGATCTACATATGCAAAGAATTAAGAACTTTACATTAGAATATACACAAAAATCACTCTGAAGGGCTAAATATTTAAACATATGGTCTGCAATTGTAAAACTCCCCCCACCCAGAAAATATTAACAATGATTTCCTATATTTCACATTAAAGACACATAAAACAAAAGCAGAATTAAACAAGTGGAACTACATCAAAAGAAAAAGATTCTGCAAAGCATCCAAAAAATTCCAACCTACAGAATGGGAAAATACAATTGTAAGTCATGCATCTGAAAAAGGGTTGATATCCAAAATATACATGCAACATCTGCAACTCATTAGCAAAATCGTATTTGCCTGATTGGATAGTGATCAGTTTTTCACTTAAAAAATTTAAGAACATAGGTCTCATGTTAAAGACTCTTCCCTCTGGGTAATGGGAAGTTCTATGGTACACTTGGTTAGGGTAGACTTTGTATTTATTCACTCCAACACTGTGAATTTTCTTAAGACAAGTAAAACGGGTGGGCCTGATTCCCTCAGAGCAGAACTGGAGAATATGAAATTCCTTGCTGATTCAGCAGCTTAGCCTCTCTCTGGGACTTCCAGCCTGCACTTATTGATGGATGATCTTACGGACATTTTATATTCCCAGACATCTCCCAAAATGGTCATCCTCTATATCTCACAGAAAAGTGTCATGTCCTTCTATAGCCTGTCAACCCTGAAAAACAGACAGAAAGAGACTCTAAAATATAATAATATTTATTCTAGGATGTGCACTGCAATTGAAATGTGTATGGGTGCATTCAGGTTGGTGTAGGAAGATAAAGAATAAAGGAAAAATGAGGAGGGTTACATCAGATGTTAAAGATAATTTTCCTGGGCTGGGATATCGGTGTAAAGTTGAACAGGCAGTTGCTGGGCAGATACACTGGGAGAAGTAATTCTTTTAATGTTGTGGTGGCCTTTGTGCAAGGTTATGGTTGTGCAGAGTCTCTTTTTGATAGTTCTTGTTATCAGGAACATGTGCGCTAGAACCCTCCTTCATGGCCTTCCCCAGCTTCATTCATTAGGGTTTTAACACAAGTGGCTCCATCTTGATTCTAATGAATTTCACCAGCTCTTTCTAACACTACTTCTGAAGCAGATGACTCTGACAGTGTGCACGGAACAGGGTTAATTCCACATCTCATTTTGACCAAATAAGTTTATCCCCTTCATTATTAACAGCCAGTTGCATTCCCAGATGAGTCTACACACAACACAGTAGAGGGTCCTGAGAAAATGGAGAGAGAAGGCAGTACCATCAGCCTCTCCCACGTGGCTGCAGGAGCCACAGGCTGAGCCCCACCTGAGCTCCAAGAAAATGCCTTGAGCCCTGGAATGTAGACCGTGGAGACCATTCTGTTTCTTTTTCAGGAAGCAGGAAAAGCAAATAAAAAAGGGAGAACAAACACTCCAAAGAAAGAACATGGATTGGGAGCAAAAGGAGCACCAGGTCAGTGCTGATACTGATTGGCTTTAGTGTCAGGAGAAGGGTCAGACGTGAAACCTGTGAGGTTCTACATGACACTGTCCCTGGCCCAGCCTCTCTCTTGACTGTGATAAAAATTCATAAACTTCTAGTCAAGGGATCTCCTTGAGGTTTCTGTCTGGGTCTGATTGGAAAAGACTCACCAGGCACCGCTGAGTTTCCTCAGGAGTCTGATCCTTGATGACCATGGTTGAGCATTTTTCATCTCTGTAAGCATCAATCTGCATTTCTTGCATGCGAGAATAGGTCCTCATATTAAAAAGATCTTTTTAAAAACAAGTAGAGATGACATTAGTAAGCACAGCATTATAAACTTAGAGAGGTTAACTAGAGAAACTGTGAGAAGATGAAGTCCCACATCCTGACAGGAAATCAGCCTCCATCTGCACTTGCCTCTGGGATTGACTCTGATCAGTGGGTCCTGAGCGCCCCCTGCAGCTGATTTTCCCTGAGCGTTTCTGCAGGGAGGTTTGTGTCTGGGCTCACACTGACTTCCCCTCACTGTGTCTCTCGCACAGTAATAGACAGCCGTGTCCTCAGCTCTCAGGCTGTTCATTTGCAGATACAGCGTGTTCTTGGCATTGTCTCTGGAGATGGTGAATCGGCCCTTGACAGAGTCTGGGTAGTATGTGCTACTACTGCTACCACTAACACTTGAGACCCACTCCAGCCCCTTCCCTGGAGCCTGGCGGACCCAGTCCATCCAGTAGTCACTGAAGGTGAATCCAGAGGCTGCACAGGAGAGTCTCAGGGACCCGCCAGGCTGGACCAAGCCTCCCCCAGACTCCACCAGCTGCACCTCACACTGGACACCTGCAAACAAAAAGAAACCCTGGTCAGAAACTGCCACACATATCCAGTTTATCTCACTCTGATTCACTCACACTCAACTTTTTCTATTTCTCTATGTATTACCTTTTAAAATAGCAACAAGAAAAACCCAGCTCAGCCATGGCTCCATGGTGAGTCCTGTGTTCAGTCCTGATCACCAAATGAAAACACCTGAAAATCCCAGGTCTGGGCCTCCTCTCCCAGAGCTGCAGGGTCAGGGCTGGGCTGGTTTTCATCAGCAGAGGGAGGGCTCTATTTGCATGTCTCCTACTATTTAGCAAGCTCTGGGGTGAGAGGCCTGAGGAGAGAGTGGGGCTCAGAGCATGTGAGAGTGTCCTGGGGCAGATTTGTGATACTGATAACATTTTGGAAATTGTTGTTTCTTATTGTCAGTTTTTTCTGTAATAAAACCTTAAAATGTAATAAAAGTTATAATTTTGTAATTTCTTTTTTAAAACGTGTTGTATTGAGGTACAACAGATGTACATAAACTGCATGTATTTAAAGTTAGCACCAATCATCTTTTATTTTTACATATGCAGAGAAAACATGGTATGTTGTATCGATTTTATTTCCATGTTACAGATGAAAAATTACCAGCAAAATCACAGATGGTTTCTACCATGTCCCCAGAGCTCACATTTGGTCAGAGTGAGCCTGGGTATCTGGGCCTGTGCTTCTTACCACTGGATCCGACTTCAGGGTGTCGCACCTGGTGAAGTTTGCAGAACCTTTTCTCTGTAATGAGAACATGGTGTGATGTGTATGCACTGTTGTAATTGCCTATCAAATGTTAAGAAAAGCACATTTTCTACAGTTTTATTTCCTCAAGTGTCATACATTTCTCATGTGAGTGTCTTTCTATAAATCTTTATTGAACAAATTACCCACTCATTTGCCAAACGCTTATTGAGGCATTATTGCTATAAAATAAAATTTTAATAAGCACTGAAGCCGAGCATGGTGGTGCATGCCCGTAGTCCCAGCTACGTAGGGCAGACCGGGGAGGATTGCTGGAGACCCAGGTTCTGAGGCTGCAGAGAACTATGATCTCACCACTGAGCTCCAGCCTGGATGACAAAACAAGACCATGTCTCCAAAGGAAAAATAAATGTAATTTCACATGTGCTCACCTGTGCATCCAAAGTAACAGCCAAGATAATGACGACTTACACTTAAAAGCTTCCCCCTATTTCTCTGCTTATTGCCTCCCAGTCATTTCCTTCTCACCATACTGAGTCAATCTCTCATCTTTGTTACTTCAGATATATTTTCTAAGATTTTGTTAAAGTGAAATCTTATAGTTTCCATATCATTTGTGTGGCTTCTTGCTCAGCATAATTACTTGTGAGTCAGTAATTTGGCTGTGTATAAACAATGTGTTGATTCTAATGAGGAACAGTATTTCAGTTAATGACTGCACCCCTACCATTTATTTATAAAGCTCCTTAATATTTGTATGATTACCAGTTTCTGAGTATTAGTTAGCCTGGAGATGTAGGCATCCCAAAATATATATATATATATTATTTTTAAAACAACAACTAACCTTACCGAGCTGCAAAATAGCACATTTTCTTTAGTAAGAAAGGTTAATGTTATAGGATGAAAAATAGACCTTACATTTTGAGAAAGTCAATGACTTGCCAGAATAAACAGGAAGAGAATATGACCTTATCTGGGGTAGAGGTAAGCAAATGTCATATAAGCTAATGCAGGACTAAATTAGACATATTCTTTAGATTGTTTAGAGTTGAGTATAATAAAGAGGTTATTGCTTAAATTCTCAGAAGACGTACGATTGAGGGGGATTCCTATCGCTATTGAAAACTTTTCTCCCAGGATTGAGGACACATCACAAAAATCTCCACCCTCTTTCTCCCAAGATGGTTCTGTGTGAGAAAGTGGAACAGCAGCTGTGGCTGAAATGTATCCAGACCCACCTCCCCTGCCACCACGACTTTACCAAAGAATTAACACGCAGGGGCAAAACCACTAACATCTCTGTGTTACTGGCACTGGAGGAACTCATAGAAACTGGGACAGAAGAAATAAAAGCTCAAAAGTTCTGTCCATTCTCTCAGGAATAACAGCCTCATCTCCCATCTCCTCTTTCTTCCCTTGTTAATAACAGTCTCATCCTGCTGGGAAGGGCAGAAAAGAGGAAGCTGAGGACATCAGTGGGAAGACATAGTGGTTGCTGGAAGAAGATCTGGGAAAAAACAAGGAGACCCTCTACCCAGAAATGGGAGGAAGATGCATGGATCAGCATTGCACTTGCAGGAGTGGCAGAGATACTTGGAAGGACACACCCTGAGCCAGGACTGCGATGTCTGCCTACAGTATGGCTCCCTAAGAAGGACAGAAAGTGCCCGTTCAGTGCAACCCTTCCCACCATATTGATGATTGTCAGGTCCATGTGGCTTTGGGATGAGCTGGGGAATCTGGAAGACAGAGTTTTGCTGGATAGCACAAGATTAAGACCCAAAGGAAAGCAGGAAAAGATTAAGTTGTCACTGGAGGAATCTGAGTGTCTGGTGACAGCAGAGGAAACGCAGTTCAATTCTGGCAGCCACTGCGACAATGACTTTCAAATTTGTAGCCCTGACTAGTTTCACACAATTTTCTACAATAAAGCCCTAGAAAAGATAATGTATGATCATCTACAAAAAATGAAGAAATCATAAACCAAATAATTAGCTGATATAAGGAATCTAAGTGTCTGTGGAACATAAATTTTGAAATAACTGCATAAATACTTTGAAACATTTACATTTGATTCCATAGTTCATCTCTGTGTACCTTCATAAGAAATTGCCAACAAGTGTTTATTTTTAATAACTAATACTTTTTTAATATTATGCTTGTGAATATAAGAACCATCACACAGTAGGTTCTATTAGAACTACTGATAAAAAATCAACTTTGGAATTTTTTTTTTTTGGAGACAGAGTTTTGCTCTTGTTGCCCAGGTTGGAGTGCAATGGCATGATCTCGGTTCACTGCAACCTCCACCTCCTAGGTTCAAGCCATTCTCCTGCCTCAGCCTCCTGAGTAGCTTGGATTACAGTCATGCACCACCATGCCTGGCTAATTTTGTACTTTTAGTAGAGACAGGGTTTCTCCATGTTGGTCAGGCTGACCTCGAACTCCCAACCTCAGGTTATCTTCCAGTCTCGGCCTTCCAAATGGAAAATTCTTAGATTTATTATGGGCCAGATGTGAGGCCCATGCCCTGTGACACAGCCCCACAAGATCTTGAGAACATATGCCCAAAGTGGTTTGATTGCAGCTTAAATTTAATGTCCTAGAGAGACAGATGTCAATCAATACATGTGAGATATATGTTGATTTGCTCCATAAAGACAAGACAGCTAGAAGGGAGGCAGTGTGGGGAGGGGATTACAGCTTATAGCTGGATTCAAAGATTTTCTGATTGGCAATTGATTGAAAGACTTAAGTTTTTATCTAAAGACCTGGAAAAAAAAGTGTCTGGGTTAAGATAACTGGTTTTAGAGAACAAGATACTTCTTATGAGGATGAAGCCTCTTATGTGGCCACCCTTAGAGGGAATAGGTGGAAAGTGTTTTCTATTAAGACATTTAAGAGATTCTAGACTCTCAGATAATCTCCTCAGTATAACAAAAATACCAGGAAAGGGAAGGAGACTGTCTATAAAATGTAAATTTCTCTCACAAAAGATAACTGTGAAAGACAATTTTAAAATATGTCAAAGAAATATATTTTAGGGTAAAAGACTTTGATTCCTTTCCAAGCCTGTTACCTGTCATGTGATGCTATTCTTGACTCAGGTGGGAATTTGGTATCTTACTGCTACTACGGATCTGTTTTCTGAGGTTTAAGGTTGGTTTTAATGAAAATGCTGGTTAGTTGTGCTTGAATTCCAAAGGGAGGACGGTATGAGGCATTTCTGATCTTCCGTTTCTAACATGGCGTGAACTAGGTTTTCAAGTCTCTGGAACTCCTTTTTGAAGAGAAAGGGTCCATCCAGTCAGTTGGGGTGCTTGGAATTCTACTTTTCATTCATAGGACATATATGAGACTTATTCTAGACAGGGGTATGAGAAAATATTTACTGTGGTAATCACATTGAAGTTGAGAGTTGAAAGATGACACCAGATTCCTCCCTGCAAACCTTTCCACCTGACAGTAGAAGAAGAAAACTTACCAGGAACAAATGTTAACATTTCTTGTGTGTTCAAAATAGCCACCCGTTAGGAAAGTAATTAAACTTGGGGGACTTCTCTTTAGAAGCAAGTAGTCTAGCTGATTTCTAAAGTCCTTTACAAACCCAAAGATTCTGATTCATTTACAGATTATGCAGAACATCCCATCTAATGGGAATCTGCAATTAGCTGGATTCCTCTGCATTTGTATTTTTTTTATGTTTAGTTCATATAGATACACAATAGTTCAAAACCTTTATGTAGTATATGTGATATTTTGATAAAATAATATTATGGCAGTGATCAAATCTGGATAACTGGGATATCCTTCATCTGAATAATTGATTATTTCTTTGTGTTAAGAACATTCTAAATTTGATCCTCCAGCTATTCTGAAATCCACACTAAATTATTAACTGTAGTGGTCTATGTGCCATTTTAGCATTCCCACCAGCAAGGGGTGAAAGCTTCTAATTTTCAGCTTCTTGATCAGCATTTGGTACTGTCTATATTGTGTATTTCACCCATTCTGATAGGTTAGCAGTATTTTTTGAATAGTAAACATTCATATACCTAATGTAAATCAAGCTGATCACATTTTTATATTTGTTTTTAGATGTGGTTTCAATTCAGGACTTTACCTATTTTAAAATTAAATTATGTGGTTTTGTTGTTCAATACTAAGGTAATTTGTATATTTGTGATAAAAGTCCCTTTCCAAACATTTGATTTGCAAGGAAATTCTCCAAATATATGGCTTATATTTTTACTGCCATGTAAGGGTTTATTTTCAAAGGCCTAAGCTTGCTGGATTAATCCGTGGCCATAGGATTATGAAACACCTTTCTCTCCACACCCTACAATGATATTACTAAAGGCCTCTTTACAGCAGTTTCTGTCACCTTTACATAATTTCTGGCTAAAAAAATATCATGAGTCATACTATATCACAGTGTGATAAGACAGAACAAGCATTAAATGAGACTCAGCTATGGCATGTAAGTTGGAATTAGTAAACAAATAATTTAAGACTGCTATGAATAATATGCTAAGGGCTGTAATGAATTAAGCAGACAGCATGCAGGAACAGCTGTGTCATGCAAGTAGAAAAATGCAAACTCTAAGAAAAATGTAGATATCAAGAATATTGTAACATAATTAAGTAATGCTTTCAGTAGACTTATATGTACACAGGGCATGGCTGAGGAAAAACCTTGAACTTAAAAATATCTAAATACAAGTCTCCCAAACTGGAAAACAAAGAGAAAAGTCTATACATATTTTAAAAAGTAAACTCACAAAGATACACATACAAGCACACTCACACGAACCCATAAAAAAAGAACAGTTTATCCAAGAATTATGAGGCAATTACAAAAGTATAACATGACCACAATAGGAAAGAGAAGGAACAGAGAAAAGCTAAGAAAAAATATTTAAAACACTGATGACTGACACTTTTTCCAAATTAATGTCAGTCACCAAACTACAGACTCAGGACTATGATCATTTCATCTGCAGGGATAGTTTGAAACCCTCTTTTCCTGATTTGATGTTTGTTTCTTTCTCTTGCCTGCATACTCTGGCTGGGACTTCCAGGACTGTTATGAACAGGAACAGTTAGAGTGGGGGTCCTTTTCTTGTTCCAGTTTTCAGGCGAAAATGCTTCCAGCTTTTGCCCTTTCAGTATGATGTTGGCTGTGGGTTTGTCATAGATGGCTCTTATTATTTTAAGGTATTTTCCTTCAGGCCTAGTTGAGGGTTTTTAATATGAAAGAATGTCACATTTTATGGAACAACTTTTCTGTGTCTATTGACAACATGGTTTTTTTTTGTTTTTTGTTTTGTTTTGTTTTGTTTTGTTTAGTGATGAATCACATTTTCTGTTTTGCGTATGTTGAACCAACCTTGCATCCGAGGAACGAAGCCTACATGATCATGGTGGATTAGCTTTTTGATGTGCTGCTGTGTTCAGTTTGCCTGTATTTCACTGACCATTTTTGCATCAGAAACATTGGCCTAAAGGTATCCCTTTTTATTAAGTCTCTGCCATATTTTGTTATCAGCATAATGCTGGTCTCATAGAATAATTCAAGGAGGATTTCTTCCTCCTCGTTTTGGGGGAATAGGTACACTAGGATTGGTAGCAACTCTTCTTTATACATCTGAATAAATTCGGCTGGGCCGAATCTTTCTGGGCCATGGCTTTTTTGGGTTGGTACCACCCATCCATCTTGATTTCTGACCCCTGCCTGAGCCAGTAATAATCACATTGAACTCAGACAAAGCTGAATCCATTTCAATGTTTATTGTAGTCCTTAACAGATTTACTGGCTTACTTAACTTCAGAGAACATTTCTTCACCCAAAACAGTTTTACTATGAATAATATTTAAGGATTTCTGTTGAATTTGTTTTTTTTACACTTCATTCAATGATGCAATTTATTTTAAAACAATCTTGACTTCCCTACATGCATAATGATCATTCCTACTATTGTTGAATGGGCCAGCAACCCTCTACTCCTGACTCTTCCCTTTGCATACCTGACTGTCTGCAAGACCCCTCTGGACCTCAGCTCTCTATTGTAGAGAGAAGTTTTGAGAAATGTCTGATCTACTCAGTGCCTCAAATAGAAAAATCTGTTGCAAGCTCCTCTGCCCATTGACATGTTATGCCGGTAATGTATCCCAGAGCCTCCCTTTATCCCCACACCTATCCCAGAGCCTTTATTTATCCCAAGACCTATCCTAGAACCTCCATTTATTACACGTCCAATGAATTTTTTGTTATTTTTAAATATTTTAATAGACAAAAATAATTGTAAATATTCATGAGGTACATAGTGATATTTTGATACATAAAATATATAGGGATCAGATTAGGATAATTATTATATCCTTCATCTCAAACATTTTCTTTTTGTTGGGAATTCTCAATATCCTTCTTCTAACTATTTGAAACTACATATTATTGTTAACTATATTCATCCTGCAGTTGTAAAGAACATTACAATCTATTCCTCCTATCTAACCGTAATGTTGTATTCTGTCACAAATCTCTGCTTATCTTGCCCTCTTGCCCTATCCTTACCGGCATCTAGTATCCTCTGTTCTACTCTTTACTTCTATGAGACTAATTTTCTTTTCACTTCCACATATGAGTGAGAAAATAGGGCATATTACTTTCTGTTCCTGGCTTATTTCATTCCACATAATGTCCTCCAATTCCATCCTCATTGTCACAAATAACAGGATTTCCTTTCTTAAAGCTGACTATACCTCATTATGTATCTGCACCACATTATCTTTAACCATTCATCTCTTGTCCAACAAATGGGTTGATTCCATAACTTGGCTATCATGAAAGGCCCTGCCATATACATTGGGGCACAGAAATCTCTGGTACTGTGATTATCATATAAGAAATCTCTGATATGATATGATTTTCATTCCATTGGATAATTTTGCAAGTAGTGGAATTGCTGGATCATATGTTAGTACCATTTGTAGTTTTTTTTGCGGTATCTCCACCCTGCTCTTCATAGTGACTGTACTAGTTTATATTCTCCCCAATAATGCATAAAAGTTTTCTTTTCTCTGTATCCTTACCAGCATTTGTTAGTGTTTATTTTTCTTCTTTGATAAAAGCCATCTTAACTGAGGTGAGATGATACCTTCTACCATTCTGCAGGTTTTTTGTTCACCATGTTGATGATTTCTTTTTCTGTGCAGAAGATCTTTAGTTCAGTTAAGTCCCGTTTGTCTATTTTTGTTTTCATTGCATTTGCTTTTGAGGTCTTAGTCATATTTTATTTGCCTAGGCCAATGTCCAGAGAACTTTCTCCTACATTTTCTTCAAGTATTTTTACAGTTTCAGCTTACACATTTAAATATTGCATCCATATTCAGTTAATTTTTATCTATGGTGAGATAGAAGTCTGGTTTTATTCTTCTACATGTGGCTATCCAATTTTCCCAGCACCACAGGGTTGAATACAGGGTTGTTTCTGCAATGTGTATCTTTTCCACTTTTGTCAAAGAACAGTTGGTTGTAGATATTTGGGTTTATTTCTGGGCTTTCTATGCTGTTACATTAATCTGGTTTTTTTTTGTTTGTTTGTTTGTTTGTTTTGTACCAGTACCATGCTGTCTTTCTCACTATATCTTTGTAGTATAATTGGAAGTCAGGGAATGTGGTACTTGCAGCTTCATTCCTTTTTCTTAGGACTGCTTTTGCTATTCAGGCTCTTCTTTGATTCCATGTAAATTTCAGGATTTAAAAATATATATAATCAATTTTATTGTTTCCTTGATAAAAATTGTGTTGAACCTATATATTGCTTTTTGGCAGTGTATTCGTCTATTTTTCATTGCTATAAATTAATACTTGAGGCCAAGTAATTTACGAAGAAAAGAGGCTTATTTGGCTGACAGTTCTGCAGGCTGTATGAGAAGCATGGCACCAGCATCTGCTTCTTGTGAGGGCCTCAGGAAGCTTACAATCATGGTGGAAGGCAAAGGGGAAGCAGGCTGTGTCCTATGGTGAGAGGGAGGACATGAGAGGGGAGGAGGGTTGCCAGACTCTTTTGAATAATCAGATCTCACAGTAGCTAATACATAAAGAATTCACTAATTACCATGGGGTGAACACCAAGCCATTTCTGACGGATCTCTCCCCATGACTCAAATCCTCCCAGTAGGCCCCCACCTCAAATATTGTGGATCACATTTCACCATGATATTTGGGAGTGACAATCATCTAAACTATATCATTTACCTCTTGTGCCTCCTGCTCTCATGCCTGTCTTATATTTCAAAATCCTCTTTTTTCAATAGTTCCCCAAAGCCTTAGCTTTTAGCTTTATCAACATCCAACTGAAAATTTCAAAGACTCATCTGAGTCTTAAGGTAATTTCCCTCCATCTGTGAGTTTGAAAAATGTTTTAAAGAGTTTTTTACTTCCAAGGGGCAAGAGTGCCACAGGCATTGGGTGATTATTGTCAATCCAAAGGGAATAAATTGGCCAAAGGAACTAGCAACAGGCCCCACACACACCTAAAGCCTAGCAGGACAGATATTAAATCTTAAAGCTACAAAATAATCCCTTTACTTGATGTACATCAACCAGGGCACACTGGGACAAAGGGGTCCCCGAAACCTCATGCATCTTATCCCTATAGGTGGGCGCAGCCCAAGAGGCTACTTTCTTGGGTTAGTGTCAAGTGCCGGAAGTGTTTCCAGGCTGAGAGTGCAAGCTGCCTTTGGCTCTACCACTCTGGGATCTTGAGGGTTGTGGCCACATTCCCACAGCTTTACTATGAAGTTCCCTAGTGGGGACTCTGAACTGGGGGCTCCAATCCTATCTTTCCCCATCTTTGGCACTGCCCTATTAGAGGCTCTCTGTAGTGGCTCCATACATGCAGCAGGCTTCTTCCTGGGGATTAAGGGTTCTCTACACATCTTCTGAAATCTATGAAGAAGTTGCCCAGCCTCCTTAACTCTTGCATTCTACCTATTTGCCAGAATCCAGTTATCCCAGCATCATTTACTGAATGCAGAGTTTTTTCCCCATTGCTTGTTTTTGTCAGACTTATCAATTATCAGATAGTTGTAGGTGTGAAGCTTTATTTCTGATTTCTATTTTGTTCCATTTTTGTCTGCATGTCTGCTCTTGTACCACTACCAAGCTGTTTTTGTTACCGTGACTTTATGATGTAGTTCAAATTCAGGTATCATGATGTTTCTGGCATTGTTCTTTTTGCTTAGGATTGCTTTGGCTATTGAGAGTCTTTTTTGATTCCATATGATTTTTAGAATAGATTTCTTTTTCTAATTCTTTGACGAATTATGGTGATAGTTTTAATGTAAATAGTATTGAATATGTACATTGTTTTGGGCAATATGACAATTTTTACGATATGAATTCTTCCAAACCATAAGCATGAAATGTTTTCCCATTTATTTGTGTCATTTATTATTTGTTTCTGCTGTGTTTTGTAGTTCGCCTTGTAGAGATCTTTCACCTTGTTTGTTACCTGCATTTCCAGGAATTTCATATTTTCTGTGAATATCGTAGGTGGGGTAGGATTGTGTTCTTGATTTCATTCTCAGCTTGGATATACTTGGGGTATAGAAATGCTAGTGATTTTTGTATATTGATTTTGTATCCCGACATTTTACCAAAGTTGTTTATCTATTCTATAATTATTTTTGTCAGAGTCTGTAGAATTTTCTAGGTATAAAATTATATCATCAGTTGGGACAGATACATTAACTTCCTTTCCTATTTGGATGCTGTATTAGTCCATTCTCACACTATAAAGTAACACTCGAGACTGTGTAATTTATAAAGATTTTTAATTATCTCAAGTTCTGCAGGCTGCACAGGAAACATGGCTGGCGAGGCCTCACCAACCCAACAAACATGACAGAAAGGGAAGCATCATGTCTTACATGGCTGGAGCAGTAGAAAGAAAGAGGAGGGAGGTGCCACGTACTTTGAAACCAGATATCCTGAGAGCTCTATCACGAGAACAGCCCAAGAGCAGGAAACCTATCCCCATGATCTAATCGCCTTTTACTGGGGACCGCCTCCAACAATGGGAATTATAATCTGTCATAAAATTTGGTTGGGGACACAAATACAAACCATATCAGCTCCCTTTTATTTTTGTTATTGCCTGGTTGCTCTAACTAGGATTTCCAGTGCTATGCTCAATAGGAGTGGTGAGAGACAGCATCCTTGTCTTGCTTCAGTTCTCAGGGGGTTTGAACTTTTGTTCACTCAGTATAATGTTGACTGTGGATTTGTCATAGATGGCTCTTATAATTTTGAGGTATTTTTTGATACCTAGCTTGTTGAGAGTTTTTATTATGAGTGGATATTGGATCCTATCGAAGCTTTCTCAGCATCTCTTGAGATAATCATATGGCTTTTGCTTTTATTCTGCTTACATGGTGAATCACAGTTACTGAATTGTGTATGTTGAATGAACCTTGCCTTCCAGGGGTAAAGCCTACTTGACCATGATGTATTACATTTTAAAGTGCTTCTGGATTCCATTTGCTAGTATTTTGTTGAGAACTTTTAGGTCTATGTTCATCAGGAATATTCATATGATATTTTCTTTTTAAATTAAATGTCTTTCTGATTTTGTATCCCAAGAACATACAGTGAAGGAAGGACAGTCTCATCAATAAATGATGTAAAAACTAAAAAAAAATTGTAAAATAAATAAAATTAGACCATCTTTAACACCATATACAAAAATAAATTAAAAGTGAACATAACCTGAAACCATAAACTCACAGTCAACATGGAAAAATCTTTCTGTCATTGATTCAGAAATGATTTATTTGAATCTAATACCAGAAGCATAGGAAAACCGATGTGCAATTATGTATCTGACAAGAAGTTCTATCCAAATGTATAAATAACCCATACAACCCAATAGCAAATATCAAATGACATGATAACAAGGGCAAAACCTGGATAGATTTTTTTTTCAGAGACACACACCCAAAAAACAGAGCATAAAAGTTTCTCAACAGTACTAATTATCAGAGAAATTCAAATCAAAACACAATGAGATATCACCTCACACCAATTAAAATGGCTATTTTTAGCAAGACAAAAGGTACCAAATGTTTGCAAGAATGCGGGGAAAAGGGAATCCTTATATGGTGTGGTAGGATTGGCTGCTCAATAAATTGAAAAATAAAGCTATCATATGATCTGGTGATCCCACTTTTTGTTTTATATTCAAAGGAAATAAAATTTTGATGTCAACCATATTATTTGCAAGATTATTTATAAAAGTATAAATTTGTAAAATAATTTAATGACCTTATATTGATGAATGTATAAAAAATGTGTATACATAAAACTGAATGTTATTCACCTTGGAAAGAAGGCAATTCTGACATTTGCAACTACATGGGTGGGCCTGAAATATGTGCATAAGCCAGATGCAGAAAGACAAAGGCTTCATGACCTCATTTACATGTGGGATCTAAAATATTCAAGCTCTTGAAAGCAGAGAGTAGAATAGCGAGTACCAGACCTGGGAGGAGAGGGAAATCGGGTGATATTGGTCAAAAGGTACACAGTTTCAGTTGTGCAGGGTGAATGAGTTCTGGAGATCTAATGTACAGCAATGTTCCTGTATTTAATACTGTACTGTAAAATAATTTTTGCTAAAAGGGTAGATCTTAGGTGTTCTCATTAGACACATACACTCACACACATAATACATTAAAAAAAATAAAGTGGTAGCTCTCTGACGTGATGGATATACAAATTACCTTGACCATGATGAGCATTTCACAATGTATATCTGATATGGTTTGGATCTGTGTCCTGTCCCAAATCTCACGTTGTATTATAATCCTCAATTGTGAAGGTGGGACTTGGTGTGTGATAACTGGGTCACAGTGTGAGTCTTTCATGAACGGTTTAGAATCAACTCCTTGTACTGTTCTCACAACAGTGCGTGAGTTGTCACAATATCTGGTTGTCTAACAGTGTGTAGACACCCCCTTCTACTTCCTGTGGTTTCTGCTCTGGCTATGTGATGTGCCTACTCCCCTTTGTCTTCTGCCATGATTATAACTTTCCTGAGTCTCCCCAGAAGGAGAAGCCACTGCATTTCCTGTATAGCCTGTAGAACTGTGAGCCAATTAAACATCTTTTTTTTTTTTTTTCCAAATTATTCAGTCTCAGGTATTTCTTTATAGCAATATGAGAATGGGCCAATACAATTTCAAAACATCAAGCGGTGTACCTGAAACATACACATTATTAAAATATTTCAATTATACCTCAATACCACTGAAAAAAATTAAACTTACTCTTAGAATAAAGAAACACATACTTTATATTTTCTCAATAAAAATGAAGAGAACATAGGAAAACTTACATTAAAATATGTGTAACAGCTCTGCTTATAACATTCATAAACTGGAAACAAATTTAAAGTCTATTGACAGGAAAATCAATCAAAATGTTGTCACTTACATAATGAGTTGACTCAGATATAGAATCTCTCTGCTTCCTCTCTCTCACTCTCTCTCCATATGTACATGAACATTTTGAGGTTTCATATCAGAGTCACTCCATGAATTGAATAAATGTCAATATGTTGATGTAATTTTATATATTAAATATCATGAATTAACCTCAAAAATAGCAAAGAAATCCCTTACCAATAAAATGTCTATAATGTTTGATTCCATTTATATAAAGTTCAAAGCAGAGAAAAGGAGATCTATAGTCTCAGAAATCAAAATCTTTCCCCATACAGGAGTTGACCGCAGGCACAGAGAAAGATGCATGTTGTGGGGATGGACTTGCTCTTCGGGTTGCCTTAGGTGTTGGGGACAAGGGTATTCACATTTGCCAGAAACTCTCTAGTGACACATTTCAGATCTATGCATTTTTTCTTATGTGTAAATTTTATCTGATAAAAATAAAAAAGTAGAGTAGTTTGAAATTCAGTCAACAGTAAAGTTAATATTAAAACCTCTCCAAAATGTGAACATCGTTGTATGAATTAATAAAATGCATTCAAGTATACCTACTAAAATTAAATCCCAGAAATCAAAAAGATAACGGTAACATCTGAAACTTAATAATTAATAAGCATTTCATACGGAAGGAAAAAACAGTCAAGACAAGAAGAACATGTATTTTTTCCAATCAAATGCCACTAAATTGTGTATACAATATTGTAACCTGTGTCATTAATGTAAATTACTAATATTTTGTATGATATTACAACTGAGAACAACTTTTAAAAAAAGGATATTTGAGATCACATGAACTAAATTGAATGTATTTTCAATATTGGTCCAACTATTACACCTCTAATAATACCCTGGTTTTGAGTGGGGCTTTGAAAAAAATAATTTTTTTAAGGCAGGTGTTCTGCCTCCCTCAGCCTCCCAACGTGCTGGGATTACAGGCAGGAGCCACACAAATATTTATTAAGCACCTACTTTGTGCCAGGCATTGTGCTAGACACCCTCACTGTGTGCTGTTCCCACACCACAATCATCTGCACAGAAATTAAAACCGAAAAAGGAACATTGTCGCAACCACACAAACTGGGGGGCAGTGGGCAGGATCCGGGATGGAGGTGATTCCCAGGCCAGAAAATGCAGCCACCAGAAACCTGTTTTCCATTTCTCGGTAAGTCTCCACTAAACAGTTGTTTTAAAGCCTCTCGATGTTGATGGAGAGGAATGTTGTTCTCTCTGCTCCCTCCGGGGTTGGCACCTGGTGGGCGTTCAAATACTCTGAATGCTATTTGATAAAAGGACTCCGGTGGCTTGGTGAAAAGAGTATCAGTATTTGGATTAGAAAAATTTTTTGTTCAGTTCATATGGTTGCAACAGCCCTTATGAAAGATATAAACATCCCTGCCCTGACTGCGTAAATGTTGAAGGTAGACCTGGTTCTGGATTCCTGAGTCAGAATCTTCCAGTTGTCCACACCCTCACAAGGCCAGAGAAGCGAGAGATTTCTATTCTGGAAAGGAGTGAGTGGACGGCACAACTGGTTTGGAGACACGACAAACTGCACCTGCATTTACAGAAGCAACGCACACAGGGAACGTCCTAGCGCCATCTGGTCTCACACACACGCCTGGGACTCACCAGCGGGGACCTGGGCCTGGGCCATCCCTGGTTGTCAGTGCCCAGCTTGGGAGGCCTGGGCGGAAGTCACGCAAGTCGTGGATCTTCCGGTCCAGCACCTCCAGGAAGCTCTTCACCTCCACCTCCAGGTGGCGCTGTCGGGATTCGCTCTCCTCAGCCTCTGTCTTTAGGGAACGCGCTTTGTCTTCCTGGTTTTGATCGTCTCTCTGCCGCCTCCATCTTCTCAGAGACGCCGTCGCGCTCTGACGTGAGCTGAGGTGTGAGTTCACTTTGTTTCCGGAGATCTTCCAGCTCTGCCTCCTGTTCTCGGAGCTCGGCCTCCAGCTCCTCCATCCTCCTCCTCAGCTGCGTGTTCTTCTCCTTCTCTCTGTGGATGTCACGGCCTCTTCCTCTGCTCCGCGCTGGCCGCCGACTCCTGCAGCGCCTTATATTTACAAGGTAAGAAGTAATGTTATGATTTGTGAAGACTGTATGTAATTACTAAGATAATTAAGAAATGATTAAGATAATTATCATTTGTCACCTCAAAAGTCTTATCATTTATTGTGACAACCACATTTGAAATGACCATTATTTAACAGTAGTTAAATGAACAAATATAAATCAATTGATGTAAACAATTAAAAATAAAATCAATAATGAAATATTCTAATATTTTACATTTAGCTCATCGTTAAGTTTGATTCTTTAGGACATATTTTTAGAATTATTTTACTGTAATGTTTATTATTAATTCCTACACATTATGCGTAGGTCTGTGCATTTATACATTTTTCTTTGTTTTTATTTGTTTATTTTTATTTTTTGAGATGGAATCTTGCTCTGTCGCTCAGGCTGGAGTGCAGTGGTGCCATCTTAGGTCACTGCAATCTATGCATTCCGGGTTCAAGTGATTCTCCTGCTTCAGCCTACCAAGTAGCTGGGATTAAAGGCACGTGCCAACACGCCCGGCTAATTTTTGTATTTTTAGTAGAGACAGAATTTCACCGTGTTGCTCAGGTTGGTCTCGAACTCCTGGCCTCATGTGATCCGCCCACCTAGGCCTTCCAAGGTGCTGAAATTACATGCCTGAGCCACCGCGCCCGGCCTGTACATCTTTCTATGATTATACATTTATGTCCCTATGGCTTTATAGCTGCTGATGTCAGCACGTGTTAATAAAACTCTGGAAGGATCGGTGCAAATAATTAGAAATGGTTATTTCATGAAGGCGTATACTTATATATATATTGTTTTAAAAATTACTAAAATTTAAATACTAATGATAATAAGTTCATAATAAATACAAGTAATAAAACGTCACAGCCTAGAATTCTCCAGAGTCCTGCAAACACAAATCTGACTTCTCCAGCTAATGAGAAAGGAAACCTCTCCCTGCACCGGCTCCTGGGACCTGTCCCGTCCTCAGTGGGTCCCAACTGCCCCCTGGGGGATCCGCGCGCCTCTGCAGGGAGGTTTGTTTCTGGGCTCACACTGAGTTCCCCTCACTGTGTTTGTGGCACAGTAATACACAGCCGTGTCCTCGGTGTTTAGGCTGCTCATTTGCAGACTGGCGATGCTTTTGGAATCATCTCTTGAGATAGTGGATCTGCCTTTCACAGACGTGGCGTATTCTGTTGTTCCACCATTAGCTTTGTTTCTCATGAAACCTACCCACTCCAGCCCCTTTGCTGGAGCCTGGTGGACCCAGCTCATGAAGTGGACACTGAAGGTGAATCCACAGGAGAGTCTCAGGGACCCCCCATGCTGTACCAAGCCTCCCCCATACTCCACCAGCTGCACCTCACACTGGACACCTGCAAACACAGAGACACCAAGGTCAGAAACTGCCGCACATAACCACTGTTTCTCTCACTCATGTCCACTCACGCTCATTATCTCTAGTTCTCCATGAATTACCTTTCAAAATAGCTACAAGGAAAACCCAGCTCAGCCCAAATTCCATGCTTGGTGGTCTGTGTTCAGTGCTGATCACCAAGTGGAAACTACTGGGAATCCCAGGCTGGGGCTCCTCTCCCAGAGCTGCAGGGTCAGGGCTAGGCTGGTTTTCATCAGCAGAGGGAGGACGGTATTTGCATGTCTCCTACTATATAGCAAGCACTGGGGTGGGACGCCTGAGGAGAAGACGGTCCCCAGATGAGACGACTGTCCCTAGCAGGAGTTTGGTGACAATGATGGTATTTGGAAAATATGCTGTCTTATAAAATTATGCTGTGATAAACACTTTGAAATGATCACCCTATTTTATTTTTACATATTTGTGTAAATTATGTTTTATCAGAGCCAGTGGTTTCTCCATGTAGAGATGCTCAGTATGTGTCTAAGAGCTGATATCTGGGATGGGTAAACTCTGGTATCTGGGCCTGTGCTCCTCATCACTGGCCCCAATTACTCCCTGAACCAGCTCCAGGACAGAGGTGGACGTGCCTAGTGTGGTTTGTGGAACCCATTTCCTGTATTGAGAACATGTGTGATTTTACTGCATTCTAGCATTCACCTAAAAATATGGTGAGAACCAGGGTTCAGGCAGATAAATTCTTAAGTATTTCTGAAATTTAATATACATTTTTTCTGTTATTCTGTCATTCCTTCTTTGTCTAAGTTTCCATGTGTTCCTTGTAATGAATTGTATAAGTTTTAGTTTGGAGAAAATAAACTTTCACATATATAAAGTGTACAGTTGATAAACATGATGTAACCATCATCATTATCAGGGTGGACAAGAAAATTCTCAACATTTCTTTTTGTTCTTCTATATTCTTTCTCCTTTTCCCTTTCTTTCTTCTACTCATTTCCCTGACAACTACTGATCTTTACATTGCTGCAGATTCAATTTAATTCATCAGAACTTAAAAAATGAAATATCATAGTATATGTTCTTATTTGTTTGGCTTATTTTAGTTAGCATAAATAATTAGATATTTTACCTTGTAGTTATGTATATCAGACATTTACTTATTATAAATGCTGGGTAGTATTCTAGCAAACATTTACCTTAATTTTTTTTTATTAAGCAGCTGAACAATATTTGAATTTTTTTTTTATCATTCTGGGTCTTAAAAAATCTACTACTAAGCTTGGAAATGTATATAGAAAATGAATATATTTGTCTTATTTTTTAAACTGCATCAACAATAAGATAAACATGGAAGATGAAACTTTGCAAATTTTCTTTAATACTTTGGATAATTACAGTTTCAAAACAAACAATAAATCTCAAGTTTGGGGAGAAGTAAGTTCTCATAGTGATTAACAAAGCCAGGGTTTGAAAGTACCTGTGACAGAGTCTGGAATATGAAATATAGGCTCTTCCAATAAAAAAAAAAAACAACAAATGTATATTGGATTGCTTGAAATTGAGTGTGGTAAGTGTTTTGTAGTGTGAAATTTTAAGGAACCACATATTAAAAGCTAACCTATCCTCTTGAAACCCTTTCCCCGAAGAAGGGGACAGTCATAAAAATCCTTTCTCAAAGTGTCTGTCTGGGAGAAAAGAAGAGCCCACACTTCTAAAATATATTCAGATCCAATTCCTTTATTTCCACTACAGAACTAAGAATTTACTCTGCCAAGGCAAACCATTGAAACCAGAATCCTAGGGACACTGTTTCAATCCCTCAGAAGTTGAGATGGGAACAGAGGTCCCCACCAAAGGTCCATTGAGAAGCAGCTCCTCTCTCTATATTATGGAATCAGAGCCTTAGTCTGCAGGGTAGAGCAGAACTGGAAGGTAGTGGCGTCAATGGAGAACACTGGAGCTGTGGGAGGGAGCACCTGGGAAAAGCAGGAGGACACTACCCCAGGGGAAGGAGGAAGAACACACAGACCAGCATCTCATCTGGCTGAGGGTGAGAAACACTCGCAAGGTCACGCCCAGACTCAGGGTCACGATGCCTTCCTAGGAATACAGACCCAGGAATATGGACCCTTTAGACTAATGCCCTTCACCAATTGAGAAATTGTCAGTAAATAAAACACTTGAATACACTTGTTTCTTAATGAATAACACTTAAATAATAAAAGTGGTGGTTATGAAATAATAATTTATATCACTAATACAAATTTTCATTTAGGATATAGTCTCCTACCTGATGTAAATCAGCTCAGAAGGCAGAAGTTATTGCACTTATTAGAGCTTGTATATTAACTAAAGACCAGGATTAAATACAGATGTTCTGGCCGGGCACGGTGGCTCAAGCCTGTAATCCCAGCACTTTGGGAGGCCGAGGCGGGTGGATCACGAAGTCAGGAGATCGAGACCATCCTGGCTAACATGGTGAAACCCCGTCTCTACTAAAAATACAAAAAACTAGCCGGGCGTGGTGGCGGGCGCCTGTAGTCCCAGCTACTTGGAGGCTGAGGCGGGAGAATGGCGTGAACCCGGGAGGCGGAGCTTGCAGTGAGCTGAGATCGCGCCACTGCACTCCAGCCTGGGCGACACGGCGAGACTCCGTCTCAAAAAAAAAAAAAAAAATAAATAAATAAATACAGATGTTCTACAGTAGCACAGAATCTAAAATGTGCTGCAGGCAGAGGAAGTTTTTAAATCTTCTGGACGCCCCATCAAAACAGACAACAAGAAAAGACACTTTTAAATGAATTCCTACATGTTAGAGACCTGACATATGAATTTGAAACCAAATGAAAATAAAGAGAAAAATGAAACACTAGTATGAAAACTGGAATAATGTTCAGGTGCATCATTACATCAAACACTCAATCTTAAGCTGGTGTGTAATATTATCTAAACATGGAAGGCATCGCCATTGTTCACATCATACAGAATCAATCCCAATCACAGTATTCTGGATATGTTGATAACTTGGCATCATTAAATAAAAAATTATAAAACTTTAATAAAATATGGAAACTCTCTTGGCCAAGAGTTGTCCCACTAGCACTGTGGCATCAGGGTCCCTTCCTCAGGACATATCAGTTACTGCCCTATGACTCGGGAGCTGGAATATTCATTCATTTAGAAATTTTGTCCTCATTGCTCACCTTTGTCCTATTGCATGCATGTGTTACACAATATTGAAAGTAATTTTTGTATTATACTCCAATCACCAAAAGTTTAATGTTACCTTTCAAGTCATCTTTTAACAGTATTTTGTGATCTTCAACCACCAAATTGTGTCCATTGGAAGAAACCTCAGGAAAAAAATCTACTGTTGAAACATATTGGAATAAATATTATCAGGCACTATTAACCAAAATACTGCAGAAAAAAATTCAGGGAGTATTCTTGGGTTGATATTTTGCAACTAAATAGTCAGTTCAGACCAGATGTGGTGGCTTAAGCCTTTAATTCCACTACTTTGAGAAGCAAAACAGAAGAAGGGGAATTACATGAGACTAGGAGTTTGAGACCAGCCTGGGCAACATAGAGAGATCCCATTTCTATGGAAGAACTTTTTAAAAAACTCAGCTGGGTTTGGTGATGCACCCCTCTAGTCCTACATACTCAAGAGGCTGAAACAGAAGGATTGTTATGGCCAGAAGTTCAAGGTAACAGTGGACTGCACTCCAACCTGTGTGAAAGAGTAAGACCCTATATCTAATTGTAATAGTAATAAGCAAGAATTGTACACTATTGTAAGGCTACTCAAATAGAAGATACTAAACTGAGAATCCTCAGAAATCCTCTGGTGCTTCTGATGTTTTGGAGCCAGCATCTCACCTAAGACATTCAGAATAGGTGGATGATCTTAGATAGTGAAAATTCTCCATAAAAGTCATTGGAACACGATGCTTGTCTAATCCCCTGTCCCGTACCTTTCACCTCTTTCTCTTCATTTTCCTCCTCCTTTTCGTTATTATTTGCTTATTCTTAAAATCAGTCTTCTCATTTTGTGTAAACCTGGTTGTTGTCCACCCATATTGGACTGATCTTTTTTTTTTTTTTTTTTTTGAGACAGAGTCTCGCTCTGTCACCCAGGCTGGTGATCTCAGCTCACTGCAAGCTCTGCCTCCCGGGTTCATGCCATTCTCCTGCCTCAGCCTCCCATGTAGCTGGGATTACAGGCGCCTGCCATCACGCCCGGCTAATTTTTGTATTTTTAGTAGAGACGGGATTTCACTGTGTTAGCCAGGATGGTCTCGATCTCCTGACCTCGTGATCCGCCCGTCTCGGCCTCCCAAAGTGCTGGGATTACAGGCGTGAGCCACTGCCCAGCCTGATCTTTTTTTATTCATGATTTTTATAGTTTCTACATAGAGTAAGTCATCAGACTATTGTTCTGATGTCTGACTGCTGATAACGCTCATTCCTCCCTCATCTCTTTTCTTTCCCAAATGAGGTAAATCTAGTCAGGAATCACAGGAATTCCCTATTTGAAGCCATTTGGAGGTTCAAACCCCACAAACTCCTTTCTGTGAGTGAGACCCCTCACTCTGCCTTCACCACCAAGCCACTATAGGATCCCTGAGCCAGTCTCCTTTCTTGCTCGACCAAGCCATTTTGGAAATTCCTGAGAGACCAGCACTACTCTCGGCAGACACTCCAAGAGGTAATTAACCTTTCTGTATTCACATGGGGGAGTGTGCGGCACCCCCAGATATGACATCGATACTGCATTTTAGTTGTGATCTCTTGGCCTATTTATAGTGTCAACTAGAACTGATGCTGTGAGCTTGGTGCCACTGCTCCTAACCACAGGATACACCTGTTCCCTGACCCAACTCCAGAAGAGAGCTGGCATGCCTGGTATGGTTTGTTTACCCCCATTATGTAATGAAATCATGACATTATTTTGTTGTATTCTAGTGTTTCCCTAGGAATATAGGTAGACTTAGGGTTTATTCATGTGCATATTCTGGAGTCTTTGATTTCTCATATATATTTAATAAAATATTTAATTCTGTGTTGAGAAATTTAAAATTTATTCAGTTTGATGAGTGAAGTTCTTATGCTATTGTTCTGTGATTTTCTTTTTCTATATTTCATTCATCTCTAACTCATTTTCTACCATATTATATGTGTTTAAATTTGTAATAGTTTAATGAGGTGAAAATAGCAAATAGTGGGCCTCCCATAATGTGTACAATTTGAAAAATAGTGACATAACCATCACCTTTCTCAACATAGAAAAAACCCGACTATGCTCAACATTTCCTTTTGTTTTCCTATAATTCCTGCTTCCTAACCTCCCCTTCTCACACCATGTCCAGAGTCAACTACTGGTTTTATTTCTGTAACATTAGATTAGCTTTCATTTCATAGAATTTATAAAAGTTGAATAGTATGTATGGACTTGTATGTGTTTGTCTTATTTTACTCATCATACATACTTGTGAATTTACCCTTACTTTTGAGTGTAGTCAGCAGTACCTTATTGTAACAATAGGTGTTTTTTTTCCGGTCAATGAATTTACCACAATGTGTTTATTAAGCTGCTGATTGATATTTGGATTGCTTTCAGTATCTGGCTATTATTTTTTTTAAAAAGTACTATTATCTTAGAAAAGTACATAGCTGAGAAACAGAACGTTCTTATTCTTAGAACAGCAGGTAAGCTGGAAAAACTGCACTTTAATCAATGGTTTTCAGCACATCAGGCAATCAAAGTTGTAGAATTGTGTGTGTGTGTGAGATTGTGACTGAGAGAGTAGGAGAGAAGAAGGCAGAAAGAAGAGAAAGAGATTGTACATAACTGACCATAATTTATGAGGTGCTCAAATAAGTACAGGGACTCAGAGTCTTAAGGGAAAAGGTCCACGTAAGATGGAGAAGACGACTTGATGCACCTACATATGGTTATATAGTTATATAAATGCCACTTTCTAATAATATAAAGAATCACGTACATGAGAATAAACTGGGTGTCCAGTGGTGAAATATGATGGTGATGCCAAATCCCATCTACAGCACCTTTTCCCCCTAATTGCACCTGCCTTGATGTGTGTCCTGAGCGCCCCCTGGTGTCAGGAGCGTCTCCTGTTGCTCCTGAGCGCCCCTGCAGGGAGATTTGCGTCTGAACTCACAATGATTTCCCCTCACTGTGTTTTATTTTATAAAAATTAATGGCTGTACTTATTAATGTGTACTCGTTGTTCAGGTAGCTCAGCTGTAGGAAAAACTGTTTTTTTGCATGTGGATCTGGAGATGGTGCCTGGACTCCTCTTGAGGAGTGGGTTAGGTTGTGCACTCCCTCATGAGCTGTGCACCTGATCCAGTCCGGTTTCTTCCCTGCGGGCTGATGGATCCAGATCCAGCAGGGAGCACTGGTTGTGATGGAGAATGCAGAGACGGCACAGATGAGGGAGAGGGTCTGTGAGGGCTTCACAAGCCCAAGAGGGCAATGAGAAACACAGTTGTCGGCATGCACAGGTTCTGAACAGCACGTTGAAATTCACAAAATATGCACATTTTGATACATAAATAAAAACAGGACTGTATTGGCAATAATATATAGAAAGAGCTCAGAAATAAACTGATATATCGATGGCAAACTGATTTTCAGCATGACAACCAACAATATACAATGGATAAATCATAGTCTCTCTCTAAGAGAGGGTTAGAAAAACTGGATCTACACATGCAAAGAATGAAGAATTTTAGTTTACAGTAAACACAAAAAATCAACTCTAAATGGGATATGCAGTTAAATGTATGGCTTTCAATTGCAAAATTTCCCTACCCAGAAAATAATATTAAGAATGATTTCCTGTATTTTGAATTAAAGTCACAGACAACAAAAGCAGAATTGAACAAGTGAAACTACATCACAACAAAAAGATACTGGCAAAGCGTGGAAAAAATTCCAACAGACAGAATGGGAGAATATAATTTCAAGTCATACATCTGAAAAAGTGTTAATATCCACAATATACATGCAACTTCTACACCTCATTATCAAAATCATAATCGTCTGATTGTAAAATGGTCAGTTTTACATCTTAAAAAAATGAAGAACATAGATCTCGTGTTAAAGATTCTTCCCTCTGGGTAATGGAAAGTTTTATGGTACACTCGGTTAGGGTAGACTTTGTAGTTATTCAATCCAAAATTAATATATGTAGGGTTAGCAGGGCATGGTGGTTCACATCTGTAATCCCAGCACTTTGAAAGGCTGTGTTGGGTGGATCCCCTGAGGTCAGGAGTTTGAGACCAGCCTGACCAATATGGTGAAACTCTGTCTCCACTAAAAATACAAAAATTAGCCAGATGCGGTGGCCTGTGCCTGTAGTCCCTGCTACTTGGGAGGCTGAGGCAGGAGAATTGCTTGAACCCAGGAGGCAGAGGTTGCAATAAGCTGAGATCATGCCATTATACTCCAGCCTGGGTGACAGAGTGAGACTCCATCTCAAATATATATATATACACACACACACACACACACACACACATATATGTATATATATTTCTACACCCATGTGTGTGTGTGTGTGTGTGTATATATATATGGTTCTAACTCTGGAGGCTGAGACAGGAGAATTGCTTGAACACCGGAGGTGGAGGTTGCAATGAGCTGAGATCGTGCAATTGAACTCTAACCTGGGCGACAGAGTGAGACTCCGTCTCAAATATAAACAGATATATATATGGGTCTGAATTTACTTAATATATGTTATTAAAACTGTCATCAGTTGACTCTAGGTTAGGTAGATTGTCAATGATAAAATGAGTGGGCTAGATTCCATCAGAGCAGAACTGGATACAATTAAATGCCATGGTAATTCAGCAGCTTCACCACTCTCTGGGACTTTCAGCCTGCACTTCTTGATAGATGATCTTCTGGACATTGGATATTCCTAGACATCTCCAAAATCTGTCATCCTCTACGCCTCACAGAAATGTGGCATGTCCCCCTGTAGTTTGTCAACCCTGAATAACAAAGAGATTATAAAATGTAATAATATTTATTCTAGGATGTGTATTGCATTTGAAATATGTATGGGTACATTCAGGTTGGTAAAGGAAGATAAAGAATGAAGGAAAAATAAGGAGAGTTAATCAGCTGTTTTGAGACAATTATCCTGGACTAGAAGGATCAGTAACAGAGGTGACATCGGTGTGAGGTTGAACAAGCAGTTGCTGGGCAGATATACTTGGAGACATAATTCTTTTAAGGTTGTGATGGCTTTTTTGCAAGGTTGTGGCGGTGCAGAGTCTATGATAGTTCTTGTTATCAGGAACATGTGCATTAGAACCCTCCTTCATGGCCTTCCCCAGATTCATTCATTAGGATTTTAACACAAGTGGCTCCATCTTGATTCTAATAAATTTCCCAAGCTCTTTCTAACACTACTTCTGAAGCAGATGACTCTGACGGCTTGAACAGGGTTAATTCTACATCCACATCCCATTTGATAAAATAAGTTTATCCCCTTCACTGTTAATGGCCAATTGCATTCCCACATGAGTCTATACACAACACAGTGGAGGGTCCTGAAAAAATGGGGAGGGAAGGAAGTCCCATCAGCCTCTCCTACGTGGCTGCAGCAGCCACAGGCTGAGCCCCACCTGAGCTCCAAGAAAATGCCTTGAACCCTGGAAGGTAGACTACAGAGGTCATCTGTTTCTTTTTCAGGAAGCAGGAAAAGCAAATAAAAAGGGAGAACAAACACTCCAAAAAAAGAACATGGATTGGGAACAAAAGGAGCACCAGGTCAGTGCTGATACTGATTGGCTTTAGTGTCAGGAGAAGGGTCAGACGAGAAACCTGTGAGCTTCTACATGACACTGATCCTGGCCCAGCCTCTCTATTGGCTGTGATCAGAATCCCAAAGACTGTTCTAGTCCTGGAATCTCCCTGAGGTTTCTGTCGTGGGTCTGATTGGAGAAGACTCACCAGGCACCGCTCACTTTCCTCAGGACTCTGATCTTGGTGGCCATGGTTGAGGCCTTTTCATCTCTGTAAACATCAATCTGCATTTTGTGCATGTGAGAATAGGTCCTCATATTAAAATGATATTTTAAAAAATATGTAGAGATGACATTAGGAAGCACAGAATTCTAAACTTAGAGAGGTTCACTGGAGAAACCGTGAGGAGAAGACGAGGTCCCACATCCTGACAGGAAATCAGCCTCTTTAGCACCGGCCTCTGGGTTGACTCTGATCAGTGCGTCCTGAGCACCCCCTGCCACTGATTTCGCCTGAACGTTTCTGCAGGGAGGTTTGTGTCTGGGCTCACACTGACTTCCCCTCACTGTGTCTCTCGCACAGTAATAGACAGCTGTGTCCTCGGCTCTCGGGCTGTTCATTTGCAGATACAGCGTGTTCTTGGCGTTGTCTCTGGAGATGGTGAATCGGCCCTTGACAGAGTCTGGGTAGTATGTGCTACTACTGCTACCACTAATACTTGAGACCCACTCCAGCCCCTTCCCTGGAGCCTGGCGGACCCAGAACATCCAGTAGTTACTGAAGGTGAATCCAGAGATTGCACAGGAGAGCCTCAGGGACCCGCCAGGCTGGACCAAGCCTCCCCCAGACTCCACCAGCTTCACCTCACACTGGACACCTGCAAACAAAAAGAAACCCTGGTCAGAAACTGCCACACATATCCAGTTTATCTCACTCTGATTCACTCACACTCAACTTTTTCTATTTCTCTATTACCTTTTAAAATAGCAACAAGAAAAACCCAGCTCAGCCATGACTCCATGGTGAGTCCTGTGTGTTCAGTCCTGATCACCAAATGAAAACACCTGAAAATGCCAGGTCTGGGCCTCCTCTCCCAGAGCTGCAGGGTCAGGGCTGGGCTGGTTTTCATCAGCAGAGGGAGGGCTCTATTTGCATGTCTCCTCCTATTTAGCAAGCTCTGGGGTGAGAGGCCTGAGGAGAGAGTGGGGCTCAGAGCATGGGAGAGTGTCCTGGGGGAGATATTTGATATTGATAGCATTTTGGAAATTGTGGTTACTTATGGAAAGTTTGTTCTGTGATAAAATATTAAAACCTATAAAACTTACAATTTTGTAATTTCTATTTTAAAACAGTGGTATTGAGGTACAATCGATCTACATAAACTGTGTATATTTAGAGTTAGCACCAATCATCTTTTATTTTTACATATGCAGAGGACACATGGTATGTGGTGTCAATGCCATTTCCATGTTACAGATGAAAAATTACCAACAAAAGCACAGATGGGTGGTACAGTGTCCCCAGACCTCACATTTGGTCGGAGCGAGCCTGAGTATCGGGGCCTGTGCTTCTCACCACTGGACCTGACTGCTCCCTGAACCAAGCCCAGTACATAGGGGTCGCAGCTAGTGAGGTTTGCAGAACCTCTTCTCTGTAATGAGAACACGGTGTGATGTGTATGCACTGTTGTGATTACCTAATAATTGTAAAGAAAAGCACATTTCCTACAGTTTCATTTTCTTGGGTGTCACGCATTTTCTCATGTTAGCATCTATCTTTCCATCAATGTTTATTGAACAAATTATCCACTTATTTGCAATAGTCTTATTGAGGCATTATTGCTGTGTAATAAGTATTGCTTAATTAATGTGTGCATTTTAATAAGCTCTGAAGCCGAGCATGGTCTTACATACCAGTAGTCCCAGCTACGTACGGTAGCGGGAGGAGGACTGCTGGAGACCCAGGGTCTGAGGCTGCAGAGAGCTATATGATATCACCACTGAGCTCCAGCCTGGGTGACAAAGCAAGATCATGTCTCCAAAGGAAAAAAATGCAATTTCAAATGTGCTCACCTGTACTTCCCAAATAACAAGATAACAGTCAAGATAACAATGCATCACACTTAAAAGTTTCCCTGGGTTCCTCCAGTTCCTGCCTCCCAGTCATTTTTCTCTCACCGTCCTGAGTCAGTCCCTCATGTTTGTTACTTCAGATCTATTTTTCAAGATTTGGTTAAAGTGAAATTTTACAGTTTCCATTTCATTTGTGTGGCTTCTTGTTCAGCATAATTACTTGTGAGTCAGTAATTTGGTTGTGTATGAAGAATGTGTTCATTGTAATGAGGAACAGAATTCCAGTTAATGAGTGCACCCCTGCTATTTATAAAGCTCCTTAACATTTTTGTTACTTCCGGTTCCTGAGTGTTACAAATAAAGCTTCTACTCAGCCTGGAGATGCAGGCATCCCAGAAAACATTGTATTATTTTTACAACTAACCTTACTGAGCTGGAAATTAGCACATTTTCTTTAAAACATCAGATTATTGATGTTAGAGGACAAACAAGGGACCTTACATCTTGTGAAACTCAGTGACCTGCAGGAACAAACAGGAAGAGAATATGAACTTATCTGGGGTAGAGGCCAGCAAATGTCATATAAGCTAATGCAGGATTAAATTAGACATATTCTTCAGATTGTTTAGAGTTGAGTATAATAAAGAAATTATTGTTTAAATTATCAGAGGACATACAACTGTGGATTCCTACTGCTATTGAAACCTTTTCTGCCAGGACTGAGGAGACATCACAAAAATCTCCCGGCCTCTCCCTCCCAAGATGTTTCTGTGTGGGAAAACGGAACAGCAGCTGTGACTGAAATGCATCCAGACCCACCTCCCCTGCCACCACGACTTTACCAAATAATTAACATACAGGGGCAAAACCACTAACACCTCTGTGTTACAGGCACTGGAGGAACTCATAGAAACTGGGACAGAAGGAAGAAAAGCTCCGAAGCTCTGTCCATTCTCTTAGGAATAACAGTCTCATATCCCATCTCCTCTGTCTTCCCTCTGGAAAAACAGCCGCATCCTGCTGGGAAGGGCAGAAAAGAGGAAGCTGAAGACATCAGTGGGAACACATAGTGGCTGCTGGAAGAAGATCTGGGAACAAACAAGGAGACCCTCTACCCAGGAATGGGAGGAAGATGCCTGGATCAGCAGCACACCGGCAGGATGGGCAGGGATACTTGGAAGGACACACCAAGTCAGGACTGTGATGTCTGCCTGGAGTATGGCTCCCTCAGAAGGACAGAGAGTGTCCGTTCAGTGCAACCCCTCCCACTACATTGACAGTTGTCAGGTCCTTGTGGCTTTGGGATGACCAGGGGGACCTGAAAGACAGTCTTTCAAGATGGCACAAGATTAAGGCCCAAAGCCAAGCAGGAAACAAAATTAAGATTTCACTGAATGAATCTGAGTGTCTGGTGGCTGCAGAAGAAACCCACAGCAATTCTGGCACCCACTGCAGTAAGGACTTTCAGATGTAGTCCTCAGTAGTTTCACATAGTTTTCTACAGTAAAGGCACAGAAGAGATAGGGCATGATCATCTACAAAAAAACTCATAAAACAAATTGTGATCATCTAAAAAATGCAAAAATCATAAAGCAAATAATTAGCTGACATAAGGAATCTGATAGCACTATCTGTGGAACGCAAATTTTGAAATAACTGCAGAAATACTTTGAAACATTTACAATTGATCCCATAGAAGGTCTCTGTGTAACTTCATAAGAAATTGCCAACATGTGCTTATTTTAATAACTGATGTTTACTAACATCATGCTTGTGGATGTAACAAAGACCACAGAGTAGGTTCTGTTAGAACTTAATAAAAAGCCAAGTTTGCAAAATATTTAGAGAGATTTATTCTGAGCCAAATGTGAGGATCATGCCCTGTGACACAGCCCCAGAAGATCTTGAGAACATGTGCCCAGAATGACTTGATTGCAGGTTAAATTTAATAACATCAATTGATACACGTGAGATATATGTTAACTTGTTCCATAAGGACAAAACCGCTAGAAGTGAGGCAGTGTAAGGAGGAGGTTACAGCTTACAGGTGAATTAAATGATTTTCTGATTGGCAATTGATTGAAAGACTTAAATTTTTATCAATAGACCTGAAACTAGTACAAAAAAAGTGTCTGGGTTAAGATAATGGGTTTTGGAGAACAAGATTCTTATTATGTAGATGAAGTCTCTTCTGTGACCACCCTTAGAGGCAATAGACAGCAAATATTTTCACCTAAGAGATTTAAAAGATACTAAACTCTCAGCTAATCTCCTCAGTATAACACAAACACCTTGAAAGGGAAGCAGATTATCTACAGAATTTAAATTTCTCTTGCAAAAAACTAACTGTGCAGGGCGATTGTAAAATATGTCAAAGAAATATATTTTAGGGTGAATGACTGATTCCTTTCAAGGCCTGCTCTCTGTGATGTGATGCTATTCTTGAGTCAGGTTAGAATTTGGTATTTTACTGCTATCCGGAATCTGTTTTCTGAGCTGTAAATCTGTTTTAATGAAAATGCTGGTTACTTCTGCTTAAATTCCAAAGGGAGGAGTGTATAATCAGGCATTTCTGATCTTCTATTTCTAACACAGCCTAAACTAGGTTTTCTAGTGTCCATGGAACTCCTTGCTGAAGAGGAATGTTCCATTCAGTCAGCTGGGTGCTTAGAATTCTACTTTTAATTCATAGGAGATATATAAGACTTCTCCTACTCAGGGGTATCAGAAAATATTTACTGAGATAATCACATTGAAGTTGAGACTTAAAAGATTGTCCCAGATTCCTCCCTGCAAACCTTTTCTCCCGAGACTAGAAGAAAACTTACCAGCAACAACTGTTAACATTTCTTCTATGTTCAAAATCACCACCCACTAGGAAAATAATTAAACTTGGGAGACTTATCTTTAGAAACAATTAGTGTAGTTGATTTCTAATCCTTTACAAACCCACAGATTCTGATTAGTTTACAGATTATGCAGAACATCACATCTAATGGGAATCAGCAATTAGCTGGATTCCCCTGCACTGTTTTTAAAAAATGTTTAATTTATATAGATACAGAATGGTTCAAAACCTTTAAGGGATATGCATGATATTTTGATAAAAGTATATTATTTTCAGTGATCAAATCCAGACACCTGGGATATCCTTCACCTCAATCACTGATTATTTCTTTGTGTTGAGAACATTCTAAATGTTATCTTCTAGCTATTCTGAAATATACAATAAATTATTAACTGTAGTTGTGTATGTGCCACTTCAGCATCCCCTTCCCACCAGCATGGAGTGAACGTTCTGTTTTTCAGCTTCCTCATCACCATTTGGTACTGTCTATACTGTGTGTTTTACCCATTGTAACAGGATAGTAGTATGTTTTTGAATATTAAACATACAAATACCTTAAAATCATGTGGATCACTTTTTGTATTTATTTTTAGATGAGGCTTCTTTCTATTCAGGTCTTTGTCTATTTTAAAATTAAATTGTGTGGTTTTGTTATTGTTCAATTGTAAGATAATTTTCATTATTCGTGATAAAAGTCCTTTTCCAAATATTTGATTTGTGAGGAAATTCTCCAAATCTATGGCTTATCTTTTCACGCTCATGTAAGGATTTATTTTCAAAGACCTAAACTTGCTACATTAAGCCATAACCAGAGGATTATGAAATACGTTTCATCCACAAGTTACAATGATATCACTAAAGGCCTCTTTACAGCAGTTTCTTTCACCTGTTACATAAATTCTGCCTGTGAAAATAATGATATATACTAAAAGAAATGTATAATCATGTGATATGACAGAACAAGCATTAAAATGAGACTCAGCTATGCCATTTGAGTTGGAATTACCAAACAAAGAATTTAAAACCACTATGATTAATATGCTAAGAGCTGTAATGAATTAAGCAGACAGCATGCAGGAACAGCTGTGTCATGCAAGTAGAATGATGCAAATTCTAAAAAAGGAAAATAAAAGTAGATATCAAGAATTTTCTAACAGAATCAAGTAATTCTTTCAATGGACTTATATGTAGATAGGGCATAGCTGCGGACAAAAACCTGAACTTAAAACTATCTCAATGGAAATTTCCCAAACTGAAAAGCAAAAAGAAAAAATGTATTTTTAGAACAGTAAACACACAAATACAAATATACACACACGGAGACACACAGACACACAGATACACACACACACACACACAACTTACATATAAAACCAGAACAGCTTACCCAAGAACTGTGGGACAGTTGCAGAGGTATAACATGCACATAATGGGAAATAGAAAAAAACAGAGAAAGGCTAAGAAGAAATATTTAAACAATGATGACTGACAAGTTTTCTAAATTAATGTTAATCACCAAACTACAGGCTCAGGAATATGATCATTTCATCTGCAAGGATAGTTTGACACACTCTCTTCCTGATTTGATGCTTTTTATTTCTTGTCTGCATGCTCTGGCTAGGACTTCCATGACAATGATGAACAGGAGTGGTTAGAGTGGGTGTCCTTTTCTTGTTCCAGTTTTCAGGGGAAAATGCTTCCAGCTTTTGCCCAGTCAGTATAATGTTGGCTGTGAGTTTGTCGAAGATGACCCTTAATTATTTTGAGGTGTGTTCCTTCATGCCTAGTTGATGGTTTTTAATATGAAAGAATGCTAAAGTTTATTCAAAACATTTTCTGTGTCTATGGTTAACATGGTTTTTGTTTTTCATTCTGTTTATGTGATGAATCACATTTACTGATTTGCATATATGAACCAACCTTGCATCCCAGGAACAAAGTGTTGGTAGATTAGGCTTTTTGATGTGCTGCTGTGTTCAGTTTGTGAGTATCTCATTGAGCATTTTTGCATCAGATATATTGGCCTAAAGTTTTCTTTTTAAATTAAGTCTCTGCTAGGTTTTGTTATCAGAATAATGCTGATCTCACAGAATAACTTAGGGAGAAGTCCTCTATTCTCATTTTTGGGAAATAGTTACACTAGGATTGGTAGCAACACTTCTTTGTACATCTGAAAAAATTCAGCTGTGAATCTTTCTGGTCCCTGACTTTTCTGGGTTGGTACCACCTATCCATCTTGATTTTTGACCCCTCCCTGAGCCAGTAATAATCACCCTGAATTCAGACAAAGCTGAATCCAATCCAGTGGTTACTGTAGTTCTTAACAGCTTTAATGGCTCACTTTACTTCAGTGAACATTTCTTCACCCAAAATAGTTTCACTATCAATTTTATTTAAAGATTTCCCTTGGATTTTTTTTTACGTCATTCAGTGATGCAACTTATTTAAATCAATGTTGGCTTCTCTACATGCATAATTATCATTCCAGCTATTGTTAAATGGGCCAGCAACCCTCTACTCCTGCTTCTTCCCTCTGCATATCTGACTATCTGCAAGATTTCCCTAGACTCAGGTCTCTATTGTAGAGGGAAGCTTTGATAAATGTTAGGTTTACTCAGTGCTGCAAATACAAAAAGCCAATGGGAGCTCCTCTTGCCATTGAATGCTAGGCCTGTAATGTATTCCATTCCCTCCCCTTATCTCCAGGTGTATTCCAAAGCCTCCATTTACATTACTTCCAATGAAGTTTGTGTTTTCTAATATAATTTTAATAGACAAATAATGATTGTAAATATTCATGAGGTACATAGCAATGTTTTGAAACTGTGTGTAGGGGTCAGATAAGGATAATTAATATATCCATCATCTGAAACGTTTTCTTTTTGTTGGGAACACTCAATATCCTTCTTCTTACTATTTGAAACTGCATATAATTGTTAAATACATTTATCCCACAGTGGTAAAGAACATTATAATCTATTCCTCCTATCTAATTCTAATGTATTCTTTCACAAATCTCTGCCTATCTCTTCCCCTACCGTTCCCAGACTCTAGTATCCTCTGTTCTACCATATATGAGTGAGAAAACAAGGTGTATTACTTGCTGTTCCTGGCTTATTTCATTTCACATAATGTCCTCCAGTTCCATCCTCATTGCCAAAAATAACAGGATTTCCTTTCTTACGGATGACTAGTATCTCATCACGTATCTGCACCACATCATCTTTAACCATTCATCTGCTGTCCGACACCTGGTTTGATTCCGTGTCTTGGCTATTGCGAAAGGTCCTGTCATATACACTGGGAGTAAGAAATCTGTGATATAATTATTTTCATGCTTTTGGATAAACTTGCAGTAGTGAAATTTCTAGGTCATTTGGTAGTTTTATTTGTAGTTCTTTGAGGTATGTCCACACTGCTTTCCATAGTGACTGACTGTACTAGTTTACCTTCTCCCCAACCTTACCAGCATTTGTTAGTTTTCTTTCTCTCTTTCTTTCTTTTCTTTCTTTTTTCTTTTTCTTTCTTTTCTTTCTTTTTCTCTTTCTTTCTTTCTTTCTTTCTCTCTCTTTCTTTCTTTCTTTCTTTCTTTCTTTCTTTCTTTCTTTCTTTCTTCCTCTCTCTCTCTCTCTCTCTCTCCCCCTCCCTCCCTCCCTCCCTCCCTTCCTTCCTTCCTTCATTTTTGAGACAGAGTTTCACTCCTGTCACCCAGGCTGGAGTGTAGTGGCGTCATCTCACCTCACTGTAACTTCCAACTCCCAGGTTCAATCGATTCTTCTGCCTCAACCTACCAAGTAGCTGGGACTACAGGTGCCAGTCAACACGCCCAGCTAATTGTTGCATTTTTAGGAGGGATGGGTTTTCACCATGTTGGACAGGTTGGTCTTAAACTCTTGATGTCGAGTGATCCACCTGTCTCGGCCTCCCAAAGTGCTGGGATTCAGGCATGAGCCACCACACCTTGCTTTTTTTCTTTTTTCTTTTTTAATAAGAGCCATCTTAACTGAGGTGAAGTGATACCTTCTACCATTCTGTAGGCTGCTTGTTCACCATGTTGATTATTTCTTTTTCTGTGCAGAAAATCTTTAGTTCAATTAAGTTTTCTCTCTCTATTTTTGTTTTCACTGCATTTGCTTTTGAAGTCTTAGTCATATTTTATTTGCCTAGTCCAATGTCTGGATAATTTTCCCTACATTCTCCTCAAGTATTTTTATAGTTTCAGTTTATACATTTAATTATTGAATCTATATTCAGTTAATTTTTGTCTATGGTGAGATGGAAGTCTGGTTTGATTCTTCTACATGTGGCCGTCCAATTCTCCCAGCACCACTTATTGAATACAGGGTTGTTTCTCCAGTGTATATTTTTGTCAGTTTTGCCAAAGAACAGGTGGTTGTAGTTATTTGGCTTTATTTCTGGGCTCTCTATTCTGTTACATTAGTTTTTTTTTTTTTTTTGAGATGAAGTTTTGCTCTTGTCACCCAGGCTGGAGTGCAATGGCACGATCTTGGCTCGCTGCAACCTCCACCTCCCGGGTTCAAGCAATTCTCCTGCCTCAGCTTGCAATGTAGCTGAGATTACAGGCATGGGCCACTAGGCCCAGCTAGTTTTTCACATTTTTAGTAGAGACAGGGGTTCACCATGTTGGTCAGGCTGGTCTTGAACTCCTGACCTCAGGTGCTCCACCAGCCTCTACCACCTGAAGTGCTGGAATTACAGGCATAAGCCCCCACGTAGCTGGTCTAATATTTTTTGTTTTGTTTTGGTACCAGTACCATGCTATCTTTCTTACTATAATGGTGTAGTATAGTTCGATGTCAGGGAATGTGATCCTTTCAGCTGTGTTTCCTTTTCTTAGGATGGCTTTTGCTATAATATGGAATCAAAAGGCTCTTTTTTGCTTCCATATAAATTTTAGGATATTTAAAAAAATGTAATTAATTTTATTGGTTACTTGATGGAAACTGCGTTGACTCTGTATATTGCTTTGGGCAGTGTATTTCAGTCTATTCTGCATTGCTGTATGTTAATGCCTGAGGCCAAGTGATTTACAAATAAAAGAGGCTTATTTGGCTTACAGTTCTGCAGGCTGTGTGAGGAGCATGGCACCCACATCTGTTTCTTGTGAGGGCCTCAGAAGGCTTACGATCATGGTGGAAGGCAAAGGGGAAGGAGGCTATGTCACATGGTGAGGGGGGACATGAGAGGGGAGGAGGGTCGTCAGACTCCTTTTAATAATCAGATCTCACCATAGCTAATACAGTAATAATTCACCTATTTCCATGGGGTGGTTACCAAGCCATTCCTGAAAGGAAATCTTTCCCCATGTCTCAAAACCTCCCGCTTGGCCCCACCTCAAATATTGTGGATCACATTTCGCCATGAGATTTGGAGGGGACAATCATCTAAACTGTATCATTTCACTCTTGTGCCCCCTGATCTTATGCCCTTCATAAGTTACAAAATGACCTTTTTTTTTTTTTTAATAATTTCCAAAAGTCTTAACTTGGTCAACCTCCAACTGAAAATTCCAAAATCTCATCTGAGTCTTAAGGTATTTCCTTCCAGCTATGAGCTGGCAAATGTTTTAAAGAGTGATTTACTTCCAGTGTGTAAGAGTGCCACAGGCATTGGTTAAATATCGTTAATACAAAAGGAAAAAAATGTCCACAGGAATGTCCAGTAGTCCCCCCACACACCTAAAGCCTAGCAGAGCAGATATTAAATCTTAAAACTACAAAATAATCTCACTTTACTTGATGTACTTCAACCAGGGCACCCCGGGTTGAAGGGGTCCCAGAAACCTCAGGCATTTCATCCTTATAGCCGAGCACAGCTTATGGGGCCGTCTTCACAGGTTAGAGTCAAGTACCCGAAGTTTTTCCAGGCTGAGAGTGCAAGCTGCCTTTGGCTATATCATTCTGAGACCTTGAGGGTCATGGCCATATTCCCACAGCTTTCATTTAAAATGCCCTAGTGGGGATTGGGAACTGGGGCTCCAACCCTCTCTTTCGACATCTTTGGCACTGCCCTAGTAGAGGCTGTCTGTGGTGGCTCCACTGCTGTAGCAGGCTTCTTGCTGGGCCTGCAGGGTCCTCTGCATATCCTCTGAAATCTAAGTCAAAGCTGCCCAGCCTCCTTCACTTTTGCATTCTGTGTATCTGACAAATCCAGTTATCGCAGCACCCTTTACTGAATACAGTTTTTTCCCCATTGCTTGTTTTTGTCAGCCTCGTCAAATATCAGATGGTTTATGTGTGCAGGTTTATTTCTGTTTTCTATTTTGTTCCATTTTTCTGCGTGTCTGCTTATGTACCAGTACCAGGCTGTTTTGGTTACTGTGACTTTATGGTGTAGTTTAAAGTCAGGTATCATGGTGCTTCTGTCATGATTCTTTCTGCTTAGAATTGCATAGGCTACTCAGGGGCTTTTTGATTCCATATAACTTTTAGAATATATATATATATACACACACTTTTTTTTCTAATTCTGTGAAGAATGATGGTGATAGTTTTACATAAATAGTATTGAATCTGTAAATTTCTATTGGCAGTATAATTTTTACAATATTGATTATTCCAATCATAAGCATGAAATGTTTTCCCATTTTTTGTCATTTATGACTTATTTCTGCTGTGTTTTGTAGTTCATATTGTAGGGATCTTTCACCTTGTTTGTTATCTGTATTCCCAGGCATTTCCTTTTCTTTGTGGATATTGCAAGTGGGATAGGATTGTGTTCTTGATTTCACTCTCAGCTTGGATGTAGTTGGGATATAGAAATGCTAGTGATTTTTGTACATTGATTTTATATCTCGACATTTTACCAAAGTTGTTTATCTATTCTAGAATTATTTTGGCAGAGTCTTCAGAATTTTCTAGGTATATAATTATATCATCAGTTTGGACAGATACATTGACTTCTTTTCCTATTTGGATTCTGCATTAGTCAATTCGCACACTCTAAAGAAACACCTGAGACTGTAATGTATAAAGATTTTTAATTGTCTCATGGTTCTGTAGGCTGTACAGGAAGTATGACTGAGGGTGGCCTCAGGAACCCAACAATCATGACAGAAAGGGAAGCATCATGTCTTACAGAGCAGGAGAAGGAGGAAGAGAGAGGAATGAGGTGACACATACTTTGAAACCAGATCTCCTGAGGACTGTCACCAGAACAGCACAAGAGATGGAGACCCATCCTCATGATAGAATCATCTTTCACCAGGCCCCACCCCCAACACTGGGAATTACAATTCGACGTGAAATTTGAGTAGGGGCACTAGTACAAACCATATCAGCTGCCTTTTATTTTTGCTATTACCTGGTTGCTCTGACTAGGATTTTCAGTGCTATGTTCAATAGGAGTGGTGAGAGAGGGCATCCTTGTCTTGTTTCAGTTCTCATGGGGTTTGAGCTTTTACTCATTCAGTATAATGTTGACTGTAGGTTTGTCATAGATGGCTCTTATTATTTTGGGGTGTATTTTTTGATGCCTACTCTGCTGAGGGTTTTCATTACAAGTGTGTGTTGGATCACATCAAAAGCTTTCTCAGCATCTATTGAGATAACATGGTTTTTGCCTTTATTCTGCTTACACAATGAATCAGTTATTGATTTGTAGATGTTGAATAAACCTTGCATCCTAGCGGTAAAACCCACTTGATCATGATATATTACATTTTAAAATGCTTCTGGATTCCACTTGATAGTATTTTGTTGAGAACGTTTAGGTCTGTGTTCATCAGGAATATTCATATGATGTTTTCTTTTTTGATTATGTGTCTTCCTGATTTTGTATGCCAAGAAGAAACAGTGAAGAAAGACAGTCTCCTCAGTAAATGATGTATAACTGGACATCCATACACAAAATAAATAAAATTAGACCTTCTCTTACACCATGTACAAAAATCAACTAAAAATGAACATAACCTGAAACCACAAACTCACAGACAACATGGAAAAAACTTCCTGTCAGTGATTCAGAAATGATTTATTTGAATTTAATAGCAAAAGCACAGGAAAAAAAAATATGCGCAAATATTAAATGACCTGATAAAAGGGAAAAAACCTTGATAGACTTTTTTTTTTCAGATAACACAGTCATGAAAAACTGAGCCTAAAAAGCTTCTCAACATTACTAATTTTCAGAGAAATTCAAATCTAAAGCACAATGAAATATTTTCTCAAACCACTTAAAATGGCTATTATCAGGAAGACAAAATATAACGAGTGTTCGCAAGAATGTGGGGAAAGGGAATACTCATATGGTGTGGTAGGATTGGTTACTCAATAAATTGAAAAATAAAGTTATCATATGATCTGGTGATCCCACTTCTTGTTATATATTCAAATGAAATAAAATTATTATGTTAAACACACGTTCCCTGCCAGATTATTTGTGAAAGAGTTTAATGACCATAGATTAATGAATGTTTAAAGAAAATGTGTACACATAAAACCCGAATTTTATTCAGCTTTGAAAAGAAGGAAATTCTGGCATTTGCAGCAACACGGATGGGCCTGGAGGACATGATGCTAAGTGGAATACGCCAGATGCAGAAAGACAGATGCTGCATGATCTCATTTACATGCGGGATCTAAAATAGCCAAGCTCTTGAAAGCAGAGAGTAGATTAGTGGGTCCCAGGACCTGGGAGGAGAGGGAAATCGGGTGATGTTAGTCAAAGGGTACAGAGTTTCAGTTGTGTGGGTGAATGAGTTCCGGAGATCTAATGTACGCCAATTTTCCTGGATTTACTACCATATTGTAAAAGTGATTTTTGCTAAAAGGGTAGATCTTAGGTGTTCTCATGAGACACACACACACACACACACAAACTCACATGCAGTACATTTTAAAAATAATAAAATGGTCTGGGCGTGGTGCCTCATGTCTGTAATCCCAAAACTTTGGGAGGCCGAGGCAGACAGATCTCTTGAGGTCAGGTGTTCGAGACCAGCCTGGCCAACATGGCGAAACTCTGTCTCTACTAAAAGTACAAAAAAAAAAAAGCAAGCCAGGTGTGGTGGTGGGCTCCTGTAATCCCAGCTACTCGGGAGGCTGAGGCAGGAGAATCACTTGAACCCAGGAGTTGGAGGTTGCAGTGAGCTGAGTGGTGCCATTGAACTCCAGCCTGGGCGACAAGAGCAAAAGTCCGTCTCAAAAAACAAACAAGCAAGCAAAAAATGGTAGCTCTGTGAGAAGATGAATATACAAATTACCTTGACTATGATGAACATTTTACAATGTGTATCTGATATGGTTTGAATCTGTGTCCTGGCCCAAATCTCATGTTGTATTATAATCTTCAATCCTGAAGTGGAACCTGGTGGGAGATGACTGGGTCATTGGGCGGGGCTTTCATTAATAATGGTTCAGCACCGACTCCTGGTGTTGTTCTCACGGATGTGCGTGAGTAATCACAAGATCTGGTTGTCTAACAGTGTGTAGTCCCCCCCACACGCCGGCCTGCTTCCTGTGGCTACTGCTCTGGCCATGTGATGTGCCTATCCCCTTTGTCTTCTGCCATGATTCTAACTTTCCTGAGTCTCCCCAGAAGGAGAAGCCACTGCACTTCCTGTACAGGCTGCAGAACTGTGAGCCAATTAAACATCCTGGTTTTTTTCAAATTACTCAGTCTCAGACATTTTATATAGCAGGGTGAGAATGGACTAATAGATACCAAAACAAGAAGTGGTGCACCTTAAACCTATACATTTTTTAAAAAATTTTATTTCTACCTCAATAAAACTGACAAAATTTAAACTTACTCTTACAACAAAGAAAAACGTATTTCATATTTTCTCAACAAAAGTAAGACAACATAGTTAGAAAAACTTACACTAAGGTACTTATAACAGCTTTGCTTATAATATTCATATACTGGAAACAAATATAAAGCCCATTGACAAAAAATAGATCAATATATTGTCATATATTTACTTAATGGACTGTCTCAGATATAAAATCTCTGTCCTTCCTCCCTCTCTCTCTCTCCATATATACATGAAGACTTTGAGGTTTCATATCAGAGTGAGCCCATTAATTGAATGAATGACACTATGTTGATCTAATTTCATACATTAAATAACATGAATTAACCTAAGAAATAGCAAAGTAGCCCCTTACCAAAAAAAGATCTATAATGTTTCAATCCATTTATATGAAGCTCAAAACAGAAAAAAAATGGATCTATAGTGTCATAAATCAAAACATTTCCCCATATAGGTGTGGACCACAGGCACGAAAAAGACACATGTTGGGGGGATGGACTTGCTCTTCAGGCTGCCTTAGGTGTTCGGGACAAGGGGATTCACATTTGCCAGAAACTCTCTAGTGACACATTTCAGATCTATGCATTTTTTCTCATATGTAAATTTTATCTCATAAAAACAAAAAATAAAGTGTAGAATAGTTCAAAATTCAGTAAATAATACAATGAATATTAAAACCCTATCCAAAACATGAACATTATTATATGAATTAGTAAAATGTATTTCAGTATACCTCCTAAAATTAAATCCCAGAAATAAGAAAAGATAACAGTAACACCAGAAACTTAATAATTAATTAGCATACATTTCATAGAGAAGAAAAAATAAGACAGATGGAACATGTAGTTTTTTCCAATCATATGTCATTAAATTATTTATACAATATCTAACCTGTATCATTAGTATAAATTGTTAATATTTTGTGTGGTATTATAACTGAGAACAACTTTTAAAGAAGAAAAGGATATTTGAGAGCACATGAACTAAATTGAATGCATTCTCAATGCTGGTCCAACGCTTACACCTCAAAGTTCTAATGATACCCTGGTTTTGAATGGGACTTTGGAAAAATTATTTTTAAGGGATAAATTAAAAGAATAATCTGTAATACAGAGGCGTTGGCATTCCATGTCAGAAAAAAATTGAAAATATGTAATACATATAAAGTCCTGAATAGAAACCTTGAGGCATGAGAAGCATCTCATGTATAGTAGGCTGTAATGTGTTTGTTGTTAAAATTATTATCTTGGCTGGGCGCGGTGGCTCAAGCCTGTAATCCCAGCACTTTGGGAGGCCGAGACGGGCAGATCACAAGGTCAGGAGATTGAGACCATCCTGGCTAACACGGTGAAACCCCGTCTCTACTAAAAAATAGAAAAAATTAGCCGGGAGTGGTGGCGGTGCCTGTAGTCCCAGCTACTCAGGAGGCTGAGACAGGAGAAGGGCGTGAACCCGGGAGGCGGAGCTTACTGGGAGCTGAGATCCGGCCACTGCACTCCAGCCTGGGGGACAGAGCGAGACTTAACCTCAAAAAAAAAAAAAAAATTGTCTTTATGTTGTTTTGAAAAACTAAAGCAAAGCATAATGAAATTAAGTGTTTTGTGCTTATCTGTTAAAACAGCATGTAGAGAAAACTGAACAGCCTTGTAATCCTGAGGAGACGGCCTAATCCAAGGAGAGGCCTCAGATTAAAAAATACATAATTAAAATTTCATTGGAAATTGAGAAATTTTGGTTGTACTCCATATGTTGATGAGGTACAAAGCTATGTTATGACTTATAAATGCAATATAGAATAATTGAATCGAGCTAATTGACATATATATCACCTCAAGTCCTCAAATACTTATCATTTTTTGGTGACAAGAACATTTGAAATTTGTTCTTGGCTGTTTTGAAATGACCAATACACACTATTGCAACCTTATAAGACTCCAGAGTCCTGCAAACACAAACCCGCCTCCGGCAGCTGAGAAAGGAAATCAATCCTTCCCCTGCACAGGTCCCGGCCTCAGTGGGTTCCCCGTGCCCCCTGGAGGCCCCGCGCGCCCCTGCAGGGGGGTTTGTGTCTGGGCTCACACTGACCTCCCCTCACTGTGTCTCTAGCACAGTAATACACGGCCGTGTCCTCGGTTTTCAGGCTGCTCGTTTGCAGATACAGTGTGTTCTTTGAATCATCCCTTGAGATGGTGAATCTGCCTTTCACAGACGCGGCGTATTCTGTCGTGTAACTGTTAGCTTTGTTTCTAATACGGCCAACCCACTCCAGCCCCTTCCCTGGAGTCTGGCGGACCCAGTCCATGTAGTAGTCACTGAAGGTGAATCCAGAGGCTGCACAGGAGAGTCTCAGGGACCCCCCAGGCTGGACCAAGCCTCCCCCAGACTCTGCCAGCTGCACCTCACACTGGACACCTGCAAACACAGAGACACCCTGGTCAGAAACTACCACCCATAGCCACTGTTTCTCTCACTCATATCCACTCACACTCAACATCTCTAGTTCTCCGTAAATCACCTTTTAAAATAGCAACAAGGAAAACCCAGCTCAGCACAAACTCCATGGTGAGTCTTCTGTGTTTGGTGCTGATCACCAAATGAAAACACCTGAGAATTCGGGGCTGGACTCTGCCCTCAGAGCTGCAGGGTCAGGGCTGGGCTGGATTTTATCAGCAGAGGGAGGACCCTATTTGCATGTCTCCTGCTATATAGCAAGCTCTGGGGTGGGACACCTGAGAGGAGAAGGCAGTGTCCAGAGCAGATGAGAGTGTCCTGGAAAACATGGGCACTAATCCTCTCTCTCAGGAAAGTATAACTTCAGATTATGTGATTGTGCCTTGATAATCATTTAACAATCATCTTATTTTATTTTTACATACTTGCAGAATATATTAATTGAAGTGCCAGTGTTACACTTTAAAGAAGATAAATTACATTCAGAACCGAGCGGTTGTGCAGTGTGTCCAGTATCACACATCTGGCCAGAGTTAGCCCTGTTGTCTGTGCCTGTGCCTCTAAACACTGGAGGAGACTGCTCCCCTGAGACAACTCCAGGGCGATGGGGACATGCCTGTCATAACAACTTTATGTGATTTTGCTTCCCTAATTTTTGAGGTGGGGCCTGGTGGTTGTAGCATGGAGGTGGATTTATAATTAAAGGTTAGCACCATCCCCTTGCTATGATAGTAAATGAGTTCGCATGAGCTTTGGTTGTTTAACAGTGTGTAGCAGCTCCACCCTCACTCTTTCTTTGCTTCTGCTCCCACCATATAAAATGGCTGCTCCCCTTTTGCCTTTCACTGTCATTGTAAATTTCCTGAGGCCTCTCCAGAAGCTGAACAGATTTATCATCATGCTTCCTGTACAGCCAGCAGAATCATGAGTACATTAAACCTATTTTCTACATGAATTGCTCAGTTTCAGGTATTTCTTTCTAGCAATGTGAGAACACACAAGTAAACTGGACATCTCCCTCATTTCACCAGGGTCCCCTGCAGCCTGCAACCCCCCAGCTAAGGAGGGGGATGGTCCAATCTCCATCACTGACACCATCGAGGTGCTGCCTCAGGCCCAGGTGGTTTGTGATGGATGTCAGTTTACTAATGTTGAGTTCTGGGAGTACAATGCCCTCCTGCCCCATGCCTCACAGATGAAGAAGCCATCCTGTGATCAACTCTCTCTACTTCTGTCTGAACCCATTTCTAAGTGTCAGCAGTTCCGCAGGGGTGGAATCCCACTTTGTGGCGTGCTTCCTTATTTCAGGTGGGGAACCGTCTTCGGGGCTAGTCTCTGCTGGTGCAGTTGGCCCATTTTTACCTTGGTGGTAGCCAGCAGATGTGTAGAGAAGACAGGGACCCCCCATGGACTTACCCCAATCTTCATCCTCCTCCCCGTAGAGCTCTTCATGGGAACTGGGTCTTAGAGTCCCATGACAATTTAGTCATCATAGCCCTAACTAATTCGCGTATGGTCAGAAATCCTTCAAGTGTGCTCCTCAACAAGCCGCAGTCCCCAATTCACCGTTCTGCTTCCATAGGCAGGACAGAAAAGTCTCTTGATTAGTCTGAGCTGTTGTGGCATGTTTTTCTAGGAGTAGCTCTTCTTATGACTGATACACTGTAGCCTACACAGTGAGCTCTGTCTCAGTGGCTGCTCAGAGTGGAGTCAGGAGGAACCAGCTACCTGAAAACACAACATCTTGGGCATCTGACTTTCACTTTGTAAGATGCACCCACTGAAGTGGTTCTTCCAGGACTTTTGGTGTTTGGCAGGATCCCCATACTCACGCACTGGGCCCCATCCATCATGGATAGATGTTGGGCCCTACATAGAAATTAACAGCCTGCACAGGGTTTCTGCAGGGGTCTCCTCTTTTTAGATTCCATTCTCTGGGTGATCATGTGATATTTTTGACCTTTTTTCAGGTTCACTGGGTGTCATACCAGACCAATATTGACTCCAATAGGACTGGCATCATGTACAACAGGCCAAGGAAATAAACCCAGATCAGTGAACAAGACATAGAGTTTATTGAGGACTTTCATACAGTGTGGCTCAGGAACAGCAGGCTGGACAAGAAAACTACAACCATTTGACACAAAGCATGTAGCTTATGTAGTCATTTTTACTTAACACCCTCCACCCAAAATAAAGAGCCTCTATCACCTGTAAGTCCTGTGTTCTAAGGGATATGCCAGGAGTTTGGATGTTATCCATTGATTAAAAAATGAGTCTCTGGGTACTCCACTCCTGGATTCCTTAGCTTGGAACTTGAAATGTACATTTCTTTTTTCTTTTCTGATTATTCTGGCTAGGACTTTCAGTAACATGTCGAATAGGAGTGGTGAAAGTGTGCATTCTTGTTCACATTCTTCGGGAATATTTTTGCAACTTTTTCTCATTCTGTATGATGTTGTTTTGTTGTATGTGGCTTTTTTTTTTCCAGTTAAAGTCATTCATTCCTTCACTACCAAGTCCAGCACATTGAATAAATCAGTTGCATAGGTTTTTACAAAATTTAAGAAGATCCCTGTTCTATTGATTTCTTTAAGAGTTTTTGTTGGTTTTTGTATGTGGCTTTTATTATTTTGAGTTAGGTTTCTTTGATGCTAAGCTTGTTGAGAAATTTTTCATGAAGGGACATTGAATTTTATTGAATGACTTTTTTGCATCCATTGAGATGGTCTTATGTTTTTTGTTTTTAATTATGTTATATGTTGAATCATATTAATTGATGTGTCTATTTGAGACAAGATTTGCATCCCCAGAATAAAAGCCAGTTCGTCATGATGTATTATCTTTTTTTTTTTTTTTTGAGACGGAGTCTCGCTCTGCCGTGGAGTGCAGTGGCCGGATCTCGGCTCACTGCAAGCTCCACCTCCCGGGTTTACGCCATTCTCCTGCCTCAGCCTCCCGAGTAGCTGGGACTACAGGCGCCCGCCACCGCGCCCGGCTAGTTTTTTGTATTTTTTAGTAGAGACGGGGTTTCACCGTGTTAGCCAGGATGGTCTCGATCTCCTGACCTCGTGATCCGCCCGTCTCGGCCTCCCAAAGTGCTGGGATTACAGGCTTGAGCCACTGCGCCCGGCCTGTATTATCTTTTTATTGTGCTGTTGTTTTCAGTTAGCTAGTATTTTGTTTACTATTTTGTGTCTATGTTCATTAGGGACATTTCCCTGTAGCTTTTTGTTGTTGTAGTTGTATCCTTGCCTGATTTTGGTATCAAGTGATACGAGTTTTTTAGACAAAGCTGGGAAATAATCTCTTTAATCTTTTGGAATATTTCCAGTAAGAATGGTACATCTGGTAAAATTAGACCTTGAATTTATCTGGTTCTGGGCTTTGGGGGTTGGGAGATTTTCAATTTCTGATTCAATCTTATTACCCGTATTGGTCAATTTAGGATTTCTTTTCCTTCCTCGTTTAATTGTGGGGGGTGTTGAATATTTCCAGAAATTTATTGATTTCCTCTAGATTTTCTAGCTTGTGAGCATAGAGATATTCAGTATATTTTGATAATCTTTTGTATTTTCGTTGGGTCAGTTGTAATACCAGCTTTATCGTTTCTGCTTGTGCTTATCTGAATCTTCTGTGGTTTTTTTTTTTTTTTTTTTTTTTTGGTTGACCTCGTTAGTGCTCTATCAATTGTGTTCATCTTTTAAAATAACCACATTTTATTTTGTTGATTTCTTATATTTTGCTTTTTTGTTTCAATCTTTTTTAATTCTGCTATGATCTTTATTTATTTTCTTCTTCTAGCTCTGGGGTTGGTTTGTTCTAATTTATCTAGTTCCTTTGAAGTAAATCAGTAGACTGCAGTTTGTAATCTTTCTATTTTTTAGTAGACATTTAGAACTATAAGCTTCCCTCTTAGTACTGGTTTTCCTGTATCTCAGAGGGTTTGGTATGTTGTATCTTCATTTTTCTTTGTATTTTTAAAAATTAATATCTTAATTTTATTGGTGAGCCAATGATTGGTCAAAATTGTGTTAAATTGCCTCATATTTTTAGTTAACAGTTTTTTGCAATTGATTTTTAGATTTATTCCATTACTGTACAATAAAGAACTAACATCTAGAATCTAACAAGAACACAAACAACTCAGCAACAGCAACAAATAAATAAATTATACCATTAAAATGTGGGCAAAAGACATCAATAGACATTTTGTGAAGAAGATATTCAAATGGCAAAAAAGCACATGGAAATAAAAAGCTGAACAACACTAATCATCAGATAAATGAATATTAAATCAACAGTGAGACACACTTTACATCAGTCAAAGTGCCTATTATTATGAAGTCAAAAAATTATAGATATGGATGAGAATTCAGAGAAATCACATTTATACACTGTTGTTGATAATGTAAATTAGTGCAAACTGTGTGAAAAAAATTGTAAAGACTTCTCTACTAAAAATAGATGTATCATTCAATCAGCAGTCCCACTCCCTGATATGTACGCAAGAAAATAAATCATTGTGTCAAAAAATGCCTGCACTCTCATGTTCATTGCAGTACTATTTACAATAACAAAGATATAGAGTTAACCTAAGTGTCTAGGAATGGATAATTGGATAAAGAGGATGTGGTGTATATACACAATGAAAAATAATTTCATCATAAAAAAGCATGAAATTATATCTCCAGCAGCAATATGGATGGAACTGGAGGTCATTGTCTTAAGTCTAACAACTCATAAACAGAAAGCCAAATATGTCTTTTTCTCACTTATCAGTAGGAGCCAAATAATGGATACACATAGACACAGAGAGTTGAATAATAGACATGGGAGACTCATAAGATTTGAGAATGAGATCAATGATCACTTAATGGTTCCAAGGTACTATATCTGGTGAGCTTACTTTAAAAACTCAGACTTGGCCGGGCGCGGTGGCTCAAGCCTGTAATCCCAGCACTTTGGGAGGCCGAGACGGGCGGATCACGAGTTCAGGAGATCGAGACCATCCTGGCTAACACGGTGAAACCCCGTCTCTACTAAAATACAAAAAAAATAGCCGGGCGAGGTGGCGGGTGCCTGTAGTCCCAGCTACTCGGGAGGCTGAGGCAGGAGAATGGCATGAACCCGGGAGGTGGGGCTTGCAGTGAGCTGAGATCCGGCCACTGCACTCCAGCCTGGGCAACAAAGCCAGACTCCGTCTCAAAAAAAAAAAAAAAACTCAGACTTCATCACTATGCAATACATTTATGTAACACAAATGTATCCCACATAATTATTTAAAAACTTAAAAAGACTATTAGCCCTTTGTCAGATGAGTAGATTGCAAAATTTTTCTCCCATTCTGTAGGTTGTCTTTTCACTCTGATGGTAGTTTCTTGTGCTGTGCAGAAGCTCTTTAGTTTAATTAGATCCCGTTTGTCAGTTTTGGTTTTTGTTGCCTTTGCTTTTGGTGTTTTAGACATGAAGTCCTTGCCCATGCCTGTGTCCTGAATGGTATGGCCTAGGTTTTTTTCTAGGGATTTTATGGTTTTAGCTCTAACATTTAAGCCTCTAAACCATCTTGAATTAATTTTTGTATAAGGAGTAAGGAAGGGATCCAGTTTCAGCTTTCTACTTATGGCTAGCCAGTTTTCCCAGCACCATTTATTAAATAGGGAATCCTAATATCCGGAACCTACAAAGAATTCAAAACAAATTTACAAGAAAAAAACAACCCCATCAAAAAGTGGACAAAGGATATGGACAGACACTTCTCAAAAGAAGACATTTATGCAGCCAAAAGACACACGAAAAAATGCTTATCATCACTGGCCATCAGAGAAATGCAAATCAAAACCACAATGAGATACCATCTCACACCAGTTAGAATGGCAATCATTAAAAAGTCAGGAAACAACAGGTGCTGGAGAGGATGTGGAGAAATAGGAACACTTTTACACATTGGTGGTACTGTAAACTAGTTCGACCATTGTGGAAGACAGTGTGGCAATTCCTCAAGGATCTAGAACTAGAAATACCATTGGACCCAGCCATCCCATTACTGGGTATATACCCAAAGGATTATAAATCATGCTGCTATAAAGACACATGCACACGTATGTTTATTGCAGTACCATTCACAACAGCAAAGACTTGGAACCAACCCAAATGTCCATCAATGACAGACTGGATTAAGAAAATGTGGCACATATATACCATGGAATACTATGCAGCCATAAAAAAGGATGCATTCATGTCCTTTGTAGGGACATGGATGCAGCTGGAAACCATCATTCTCAGCAAACTATCACAAGAACAGAAAACCAAACACCATATATTCTCACTCATAGGTGGGAACTGAACAATGAGATCACTTGGAAACAGGAGGGGGAACATCACACACTGGGGCCTGTTGTGGGGTGGGGGAAGGGGGGAGGGATAGCATTAGGAGAAATACCTAATGTAAATGACGAGTTAATGGGTGCAGAACACTAGCATGGCACATGTATACATATGCAACAAATCGCACGTTGTGCACATGTACCCTAGAACATTAAGCATAATTTTAAAAAAAGAAAAAAAAACTTAAAAATGCAAAAAAACACAAAAAAGTTGGGATATGTCAAAAAGATGAAGGGGGCAACTGGAAGAAGCTCCCATTTTCCAAAGAGCTGGAAAAATTTGAATAATATAATAACACGGAATTTGATTTTGACCAAAGTATTAAATATTTATAAAAACATACTGTTAATAAATGAATAATTAAAATATATGAGAGAAAAAGGATGTTTATCTAAAACAGTATAATTACACAAAATTTTGTTGGTATTTCTTCATTCAAAGAGTTGGAGTTTAACCTGCATCTGTGAATTATGGCATAGGCTTTGGCACATTATAAAAATTCTTGCTCGCTTTAAACTTCTGAAATTTTAGATATAATACCAAAACATGAAGAAAAAGTAGAAAATTTCACAGGGTCAACATTTTGTTTAATTATATGAAAAACACTCTTATGTAGTAGTGTAGCGACAAGTCTCAGAGCCAGTAATTATTTGCCAAGGCCAATGCAGAGAAGAGTATTCCTAGGTTGTCTTTCTAGGTTTTTTTGTAGTTTGAAGTCTTAGTTTAAAGCTATAATCCATTTTGAGTTAATTTTCTTTTTCATATGGTGATAGTTAGGAGTCAAGTTCCCGTCTTCTGCATATGGCTAGCAGGTTATCTCAGCACCATTTATTGACTAGGTTGTATTTTCCCCATTGCTTGTTTATTTTTTTAAGGGTTGTCAAAAAACAGAGTTGTAGGTTTTCAGCTTTATTTCTGAGTTTTCTATTCTACTTCATTGGTGTATGTGTTTGTTCTTGTACCAGTACCAAAAAGTTTTTGTTACTGTGGCTTTATAGTAGAGTTTAAGTCAAATAGTGTGATGTCCCTGGCATTGTTATTTTGGCTGAGGATTACTCTGGCTGTTTTGGTTCTTTTTTGGTTACATACAAATTTTAGAATATTTTCTTATATTTCTCGAAGAATAAAACTGGTATATTGATAGTAATAACATTGAATCTGTAAAATTTGAAGGATAATATTGCCATTTTGTGATATTATTTCTTCCAATCCATGAGCATGGAATGTTTTTTCCATTTCTTTGTTTCCTCTCTGATTTCTTTCCAAAGTGTTTTGTAGTTCTTCTTGTAGATATCTTTCACCTCCTTGGTTAGCTGTATTCCTAGGTATTTCTATTTTTGTAGATGTTGTAAGTGGCACTGTGTCATTTATTTTTCTCTCTGCCTGGATGTCGTTGGTGTATAAAGAAGCTACTGATTTTTGTATATTTTTTCTGTGTCCTGAAACATCACTAAAGTTGTTTAGCAATTCTAGGATTCTTTTGGCAGAGTCTAGACTTTTCTTTGCATAGGATCCTATCAACAGCAAAAAGACAGTTTGAAGTCTTATTTACTTATGTGAATGTCTTCTATTTCTTTCTCTTGTCTGATTTCTCTGGCTAGAACATCCAGTACAATGTTGAATAGGAGTGGCGAGGCCGGGCGCGGTGGCTCAAGCCTGTAGTCCCAGCACTTTGGGAGGCCAAGACAGGCAGATCACGAGGTCAGGAGATCGAGACCCTCCTGGCTAACACGGTGAAACCCCATCTCTACTAAAATATAGAAAAAACTAGCCGGGCGAGGTGGTGGGCACCTGTAGTCCCAGCTACTCGGGAGGCTGAGGCAGGAGAATGGCATAAACCCAGGAGGTGGAGCTTGCAGTGAGCTGAGATCCGGCCACTGCACTCCAGCCTGGGCAACTGAGCAAGACTCTGTCTCAAAAAAAAAAAAAAGAATAGGAGTGGTGAGAGTGGGTATTCTTGTTTTGCTCAATTATGAAGGGGAATGATTTGAGCTTTTGTTGATTCAGTATGATGTTAATTGTGGGTTTGTCATACATGGTTTTTGTCATTTTAAGGTAAGTTTCTTTGATGTCTAGTCTGTTGAGGGTTTTTATCATGAAGAATGTTGAATCTTATCAAAAGTTTCTCTGGATCAATTGAGATAATCACATAGTTTTTGCTTTTGATTCTGCTTATGTGGTGAATTACCTTTATTGATTTGTGTATGTTGAAGTAGCCTTGCATGAAAGGAGTAAAATCTACTTGATCATAATGTAATAACTTTTTAATGTGCTGCTATATTCAATTTGCTAGTATTTTCTTGAACATTTTTAGGTCTATCATCAGGAATACTGGTTTAAAATTTCCCGCTTTTGTGTCTCTGCCAGATTTTGGTGTAAAAACTGGGCATACATATGCAGAAAAAAATGAGACTTTATTTCATATCATATACAAAAATCACCTAAAAATGCACTCAAGGCTTGAATATAATATGAAATCTAAAATTGTAAACACATAGAAGAAAATAGAGAAAAAAGAAGCTTCCTGGAATTGATCTGGAAAATGATTAATTTGGATTTGACACCAAAATCACAGAAAAATATATTATGTGGAACTATGTATCTGACAAATGGATCTACATAAATGCGTAAAGAACCCATACAATAGCAAAAAATAACCTGATTTTTAAGATGGCAAAACTGTACATAGACATTGTATTCAAGGGAAGACATATGCATGGCCAGGACATGGAGAGGTGCTCCACATTGCTATTTATCAGGGGAATCCAACTCAAAACCACAATGAGATATCACCTCACATTAGTTACCATGACTATTATCATAAAGACAAAAGATAAAATGCTGACAGTTGGCTGGTGAAAAGGAAATTATTCAGTGGAGCGGTAGTAGAGGTTATTTTATGAATTGAAAGTAAAACTATTATGTGATCTGGTGATCCCACTTCTGGCTGTGTATTCAAAGGAAATAAAATCAGTAAGTAAAATATATGTTTATTACAAGGTTATTCACAATGGTCTGGAATTTTTTAAAGTTAATGGCCATAGGCAAATGGGTATATAAAGGAAATGTATATACATACAATGGAATATTACATGACCTGTAACAATGATGAAATTGTAACATTTCCAACAACTTGGATGGGCCTGGAGGACATAATACCGAGTGGAATAAGCCAGACAGAGAAAGACAAATGCTGCATTATCTCATTTGCATGTGGAATCTAAAATATTCAAATTCCTAGAAGCAGAGAGTAGGAAAGTGGTTCCCAGGGCTGGGAGGAGGGGAAGTAGAGTGATGCTTGTCAAGGGCATAAAGTTTCAGTTGTGCAGGTTGAATGGGTTCTGGAGGTCTAATGTAAAGCGATGGGACTAGAGCTATCAACACTGTATTGCAAACTTGATCTCTGGAAAAGGGACAGATCTCAGTTGTTCTCATCGGACACATACATAATAAATTAAAGGAGGAAAATGGTAACTGTGAGGTAATAGATATGCTGTCTCCTTGGTCATAGTGAAAATTTTACAGTTTATACCAAAACATCAACTGGTGCACCTTAAATTATACAGTTTTATTGTCAATTATAGTTCCATAAAGCTGAATGAATTAAGCTTAGTTTTATGATGAAGAAATGTATATTTCCACATTTTCTCAATAAAAATGAGAAAAGATAAATAGAAAAAAATATTTATAGCAGCTTTGCTTACGATGTTAATAAACCAGAAACAAATTCAAAGCGCATTGACAGGAAAATGGATCAGCCTATTGTCATTTATTGCTAAATGGACTGACTCAAGTATAAAATTTCTCTCTCGCTGTCTCTCTGTTTCTCTCTCTTTCTCCATATATATCAAAACTTTGAGGTTTTATATCAGAGGCAGTCTGTTAAGTGAATAAATGTCAATATACAGATGCAATTTTACATATGAAATAGCCTAAATAAACATCAAACATAAAAAAGTAGCCCTTTACCAGAAAAGGGGTCTATAATGGTTGAGTCCATTTATATGAAGCTCAAAACATGAACAATGAATCTACAGTGGCAGAAATCGAAACATTGTGTTAAATGTGGGAGCTGACTGGAAGCACAGAGAAGGCCACTTGTGCTGGGGGATGGGCCTCCTCTTCATCCGACCTTGGCTGTTGGAGACAAGTGTGTTTTTATTTGCCAGAAATCCTCTAATGGTACATTGCAGATCTATGCATTATTCCTTATATAGAAATCACATCTCATAAAAATGGAAAATTAAAAATACTATATAAGAACTAGTTTAAAAATCAGTAAATAATGCAAATAATAAAATCATACTGAAAATGTGAACAATATAATATGAATTAATAAAATATACTCAACAATACCTGCTAGTATTAAATCCCAGAAATCAGAAAGGGTGACATCCAGTTATAATAACTTAATAAACATGCGTTTCATAGAGAAAACAAACTGGTCAAAAAGATGTGGAACATGTATTTTGTTATAATCAAAAGTCGTTAAATAATTGAGATAATATTTTAACCTATCTTATTAGTATTAATTACAAATATCATGTGTAAAATAGTAACTGGGAACACCCTTTGGGGAAATAAGGTATTTGAGAGCACAAGTACTAAGTTAAATATAGTCTCAATGTTTTTCCAGCTATTACTGCTGAAATTTCTAATTGTGCCCTGGATTTCTAACAAAATGAAGACCCCTGTGATCCCGAGGAGATGCCCTAATCCAAGGAGAGGGAGGCTCCAGGTCATGTGTACTCAACACAGGGGACCTGCTTCTGTCCTTCATGGAGCTCCTCTCAGAAGCCTGCAGGAGGCAGGCGTGTGGATGGGTTTCTCAGGACAATCCCATCAGACCTGGTCAGGGAAGAAAAGATTATGACCTAGGATGGATTAAATAATTGTTTTGAAAAATGATAAATTATGGTTATATATATATATATATGAGGTACAAAGCAATGTTGTGATATATTAATACAATATGGAATAATTAAATATAACTAATTAGCTTATTCATCACCTCAAAATCTTTTCATTTTTTGCATCAAGGCCATTTAAAATTTATCTTAGCTATTTTGAAATGACCAATATATAATGTTTAAGTAAAGAAATAGATATTAATATCAACAATGTAACATTTTTGAAATCAATTATGGATTATTCCAATAATTTATATTTAGTTCTCAATAAGTTTGACCATTTAGGACATATTTTTTAAATTACTTTATTATAATGTTAAATATAAATGACTACACATTTATGCACAGGTTTGTGGTATTCAGACCTATGTCTAGAGGTGTAAATTTATGTTCGCATAGCTATGTAGTTGTTGATAGCAAGATATGTTAATAAAACTCTGGAAGAATAACTGCAAATAATTAGGAATAATTATTCCTTGAAGGTATATGTTTTCAAAAAATAACACTACATACAATGTTCAAAATTATTAAAACTTAAATACAAATGATAATAAATACATACTAAATAACAGTATAAAAATGTAACAACCTATAAGATTCCAAAGTTCTGAAAACACAAACCTGACTTCTCCAGTTGAGAAGAAAGGAAACCTCCCCCTGGCACCTGCTCCTGTTAACGGTCCCGTCTTCAGTGGGTCCCCAGCACCCACTGAAGGGAGGCCCCGCACGCCCCTGCAGGGAGGTTTGCGTCTGGGCTCACACTGACCTCCCCTCAGTGTGTCTCTAGTACAGTAATACACGGCCATGCCCTTGGTTTTCAGGCTGTTAATTTGCAGATACACCGGGTTCTTTGAATCATCTCTTGAGATGGTGAATCAGCCTTTCACAGACGCGGCGTATTCTTTCGGGTAACTGTTAGATTTTGCTTCTAATGCTGCCAACCCACCCCAGTCCTTTCCCAGAAGCCTGGCGGACCCAGTGCATAGCAGAACTACTGAAGGTGAATCCAGAGGCTGCACAGGAGGGTCTCAGGGACCCCCCCAGGCTGGACCAGGCCTCCCCCAGACTCCACCAGCTGCACCTCACACTGGACACCTGCAAACACAGAGACATCCTGGTCAGAAACTGCCACACAAATCCACTGTTTCTCTCACTCATATCCACTCACACTCAATATCTCTAGTTTTCCATGAATCACCTTTTAAAATAGCAACAAGGAAAACCCAGCTCAGCCCAAACTCCATGGCGAGTCTCCTGTATTCAGTGCTGGGAATCCCAAGGCTGGGGCTCCTCTCCCAGAGCTGCAGGGTCAGGGCTGGGCTGCTTTTCATCAGCACCAAGGGAGATATTATTTGCATGTCTCCTACTATATGGCAAGCTCAGGGTGGGACGCCTGACGAGAGGGCTGTGCACAGAGTAGAGAGTGTCCTGGGGGAGACTGGTAGTAATCCTATCATTCAGGAAAATATTATTTCATAGTATGTGATCACGTCTTGATAATCATTTAGCAGTCATCATCTAATTTCATTTTTACATACTTGCACACTGTATTTCTGCTTATATATTTCTGAAGTCCCTTGGCTTGTCTGTTTGAGTGATGTCTCTGTCCTCGATACTGACACTGTGAAGGGTATGATGTCATCATTCACAGGTGCAGTCCTGGATGTACACACAGTTTCCATGGAAACGCTGTCATTTGGCAGTGTTGCCTTTGACAGCCTAATTACCTGATTTTTCTACTTGACCATTTGTGTCTCTTAACATCCCATCTAGATGTTACATTGTGCTCATTTCTGGAATGGAGACGTTGTTTTGTAACATAAATTGATCAACAATCTGATGCAATTAAATTTTGCTTCTTTTTGGGGCAGTTTTTGAGGTTTGTCCTGACCCCAAAATATTACTGTTTTGAAGAAATGGAGTCTAGCTGTGTTTCCAGGCTAGGCTTGAAATCCTTGGCTCAAGTGATCCTCTCACCTCAAACTCCCAAGTAAATGGAACTCGAGGCTGTGCCACGGTGCCCAGCTGGTTATTCTTCAATTACAGTTTTTCTTATTCTCTCTGTTAAAAATGAGTGGACTGTTGTTTTCTATATTGCTCTCATGAAGGTATCAGCTTTCTATTAATTACTTACCATGAAAACCACTAACATTTTAGATGAAAGTTTAGGGTGGAAAATACTCTCATTCACTGCAAATCAAGGCACAGCCTTTAGAGAGAGCTTTGTATCACTGTTTTTATGCCCTGCCTCTATCACTATAAGAATATGCCAGACTCTATCTTGGTGCAGAAGAAAGGCTTCAGGTATCTCAGAGGGACATTCCTGCTTTAAGTACAGAAAACTGCGTGGGAGTGGTGGACTCCTATGATCTCATTGTGCCTCTCCCAGGAAGCTCCCCAGAACCTCTGCCCCACAGGTGAGCTGGTGTGAGAATCACTGGGGTACACCAGTTTATGGCCTATAATACGTGGCATAGAAACTCTGTCTTGTAAGTGAGGCTGGGAGGAGATAGGCATCCACCGAATCACAGACTGGAATTTAGTCTCCACCATAAAGACCCGACACCATGACGTCAACTGAGATCTGGGGGAGAGGGAAGCACCACCTTCCGCTCAGTTCAGCCCAAAGTCAACATTCTGTGATCCTGAGATGTAAAGAAGAGGGTAATGCTCTTCTCTCAAGTATTCTGGGTCCTCACTGCACTTGCTGAGACTGAGCTGCTGTGAGAGAATGCCATGGACTGGGTGGCCCAGAAGTAACAGAAATGTATATGTCCCGATTTGCAAGGCTGGGAAGTTCAAGATCAAGATGCCTTAGAGATTCGTATCTGGTGATGTCCCAATTCTTTATTTATAGATGGCCACTTTCCTACCATAACCATACCTGGTGGAAGGAAAGAGGGAGCTCTCTGGGGTATTTTATCAGGGCACTAATTCCACTCAGGAGACGGTGCCTCAACAACTTTCAAAGGAGAATGAAGACCCCACCTCTACCACCATCACACTGGAGTTGAGATTCCAACATATGCCTTATGGGGGTCATAACCATTCAGTCAATAGGAGCACATTATAACAATCAGTGATTTTTGTTTACTGCGTGTTCTTAGAATAATTTGCTTTGATATTAAAGGCTGAGTTTTTATAATTTTTACCAGATGAGGTTGTTTCTTTGCAAAACTTGGAGTTTCTCAAGCCATCACCCTTATAGTGAGATAACTCTATTCATATTCATAATGGAAGCTTCCTCATTAGGGCCGTAAGCATTTTGAATGTTCTTCTCTTAAATCATTTCCCGTGATAGAATAAACTTGTCCCTCCTCATAAGTATTATCATTTGTTCAGAAATACACATTTTTTATATTTTAATATGCAAATCCACCTTTCCTTTATCTTTTGTTATCGTGGTGTCTTTCTGTATGTTTTAAAATTTGTAAGTAAATATGTTTAAAATTTAGGATAGTTTTGGATTTTAAGGAGAGCTCCCTGTAGTAGGGCGTGTACAGCTTGCCCTGGTTCCCCCTCACTGGTCCACACTCTACCAAGCCTGGGGCTCTCTCCTGCCGTCTGTGGGGCTCACTATTCTATCTTTGTTTATTCTCTTTCTGTTTGGTTTTATGATTTGATGTTGTTTTGTAGTAACAATGTTTCTTTTCTCTTTTTTATTGTTTCTACCATTGAAATATGATTTTTGTGTGTTTTTTTCCAAGGTGATGGTTTTCATATGCTGGCTTTTATACAAAAATTCCCTTGAATATTTCTTGTATGACCCATCAAGTGTGAAGAAAACATCTTAGTTTATCTCACCTGAGAAATAGCTTATTTCTCTTTCATTTCTGAAAGAAAGACCATCTGGGTACACTATTTCTGAATTGCTGATTTTGCTTACTGCTTTTTAATGTATTCACCAATTTTATTAGAAACTCCTATAGATATCCAGGATCAAACATTATTTGTGTTTGGATCATGTCAAAACTGAAACTGTTTTTCATGATAACTATACTGTTTTTAGTCCCACCATTGTGAAAAACAATATAGCAGCTCATAAATACATCAAAAATGGAAATACAATATGACTCAGCAAACCCTCTTCTGGGAATAGAGCCAAAGGAAATAAAATCATAAACTTGTAAAGACACCTGCGCTCTTATGTTAATTGCAGCTCTATTTATGGCAGCCAATATATAAAAACAACCTAAGTGTTTGGTGATGGACAAAGGGATGAAGTAAAAGTGGTATAAGAAAACACTACAACATTATTCAGCCTGATAAAAAAGAGATGCTTCCATTTGCCACAGGCTGGTAGGACCCCCACCATCACTACCAATGGAGTCTATCCATTCCAGCCCTTTCCTGAGCTGGCAGATTCAGGCCCAGTCATAAGCACTGTTTGTAGCCGAGTGACCAGAGACACAAGTGATGCAGAAGGTCCGTGTGGGCTCTTCTAGTCTAGGGCTGACTCTGTAGCTGCTCCAAAGACAGGGCACCGGAAGATATGAAGAATCAGTCTCTGCTAGTCATGTGCAACCACATTCACCCCATAGATCAGGGCTTGACATCTGAGACAGATTGGGAAGCTGTCAACAGGCAAAAACAAAAAACAAAAAAAAATTACAGTGAAGTCATCTTCTTCATGAACACAATTCTGCATTTCACAGGTACTTTAGCACTATCTAACGAGAGAGCTTTTAGCTTCCAGAATCCAAAAGTGTATTTTTTCCTGGAGTTTGAACAATAATTTGGATGTGGAACAGGCTTGTCCATATAAGTCAGAGAAATTGAGATCAGATTCCTGCTGTATTTTAGTATTTTGTCTATTTATTTTGTGGTTGTCTTGAAGCACTCATTGTCAAAACCTATTTCCACTGCAGTTATTAAAATCGGCTCAATTTTCATTTTTCTATCAGTGACATGAGCTTTTTTTTTCCCAAGCCAAACTGTATCCAGCTTTATTAAAGATACTTTACATAGGCCGGGCGCGGTGGCTCAAGCCTGTAATCCCAGCACTTTGGGAGGCCGAGATGGGCGGATCACGAGGTCAGGAGATCGAGACCATCCTGGCTAACATGGTGAAACCCCGTCTCTACTAAAAAATACAAAAAACTAGCCGGGCGCGGTGGCGGGCGCTTGTAGTCCCAGCTACTCGGGAAGGCTGAGGCAGGAGAATGGCGTAAACCCGGGAGGCGGAGCTTGCAGTGAGCTGAGATCCGGCCACTGCACTCCAGCCTGGGCTACAGAGCGAGACTCCGTCTCAAAAAAAAAAAAAAAAGATACTTTACATAAACAATCATGGTATTTCAGGCAGGACATGGGCAGACAATCGTTAACAGTATACAACAACTTTAAAACTCCTTTCTTCAATGGACTACCAAAAATCAGAAAGCCACTATAAAACCCAATGAAGTCTTCATTTGATGCTCTGAACAGGGAAAGTTTAGAGTGAGGGTTGACATTTCACATTTAGCATGTTGTTTAACAACTTTTCACAAGCCGACCCTGACTTTCTTGAAGTGAAATGAAAATGGCAGAATTTATCTGAAGATCCACAATCTAGAAATGGAACCACTGCTGTTTTGACAGGTGCCATCTCAGTGGCATCACTGGAAAGTCCAGATTACCTGACACACTGGTAACCAATGACTAGGGGTCAGGTCCCAACAGATGTCTGGGCTTAAGGGAGTTAAGTCTATGCTGAAAGATGGAAAGGGAGAAGAGGACATAAAAACAAATTTGTTTTTCCATACCACAAGGCTTTTGTGCCAAGGTGGCCATGTATGTCACAGTTAGGGACTCCCTCCTCCTGGGAACCAAGAGGAAGTCTCTCAAAACTAGAAGGGAAAGGTGTTTTCCCCACATCAATCCAGCTGTGGAGACATTCTATTAGTGACATATCCCCCTTCCCCCAAAAACAACAATGAAGTGTTCTATGTGCTAACAACATAGCTATAGATTAAAAAAAAAAAGTAAAACAAAATTCTGCATTTTTATAAAACTTGATAAAAAATAGTATTTCAAACTGTACAGTCACCAAAAGTACACAGTTATCAAAAATGCACACGCTTCACTTGGCATTTGCAGCACCTTCAGCTTTCTGTGCCTGCTCTGTTTTGGCATCTCCGTTTTCTGCAGGGTTATTCCCCTCCTTGCCAGCATCAGCTTTTCCCCTTTTCCCTTTGGGTACCTTCTCTCCCTTCTTTGCAGGGGCCTTTTTAGGCTTGGGCTCTAGAGGAGCAGGTTTAGCAGACAACCTCACGGATCTTCTCTGTGGTTCGTCCTTCACCTTGGCTTTATCTCCATCAGCATCCCCTTCAGCCTTTGTCTTGGGCACGGTGGCGACGGCGGCGGGACGTAGGTGCTGGACGCGGGATGCAGCGCGCGCGGGCTTTGGTCGGTCTGGGGGTCGTTCTCGCCTCTTCTTCTTCACACTGCTCCAACATGAGCTTTTATGTCAAGTGACTGACATGTACACCCTACAGAAAATATTACAAAATAACGCTGTGAGCCCATTTGTCATTCTTAAATACCACACTGCCATTACCACCAAGAATCCTCTGGAAAGCTTGAACTAAAAATAAATAGTAAATAATATTCTTAAATTAAAACTAGCAAATCTTTAAGAAACCTATGAACTCCATTTTCCAAAGCTACTCGCACTAGCACTTACGACCCGTGATTCACTTCATCAAAAACACCTCCAGCACCACTTTATGATTTGGAATGTGGAAGGCACGCACATTTTTTCTTTTATCTTCAGTGTCGGTGCCTGCTTTATCACATGAAAACACAGCAATATATTTTAAGAGATTGATGTGTTAGGCAGAAACACTGAACAATACATTAAGGTTGCCTTTCCATCATATCTTCCTAAAAGTCCTTTATATGGTAAAAAAACAAAACAAAACAAAACAAAAAAACCTCGCATTCCCATTTTTTATGTTGCAAGAAACATCAAACAAAAACAGCTTCAAAGATTGTCAAAAGGGCACTAATACTAACACTAAATGAGGCAATTACTTCAGGGTGTAAATTCTTAGGCTGTTAAAGTTAAAATGAGAAGGGTTAAGTAAGTTGCTTTGAGACAATTTTCTTGGGCTACAAAGATTAATAACAGGGTGGCAACAGGGGAGAGTTGGACACACAGTACATGAGGACATATCCTTGCGGGAGTAAGTTTTTCCTAAAGTTGTGGTAGATTTTGGGCAAGGCTGTGCTTTTTTAAGGCTCTCTTTGTGATAGTTCTTGTTACCAAGTGTAAGTGTATGAGAACCCTCCCTCTACGGCTTTTCCCAGTCCCATTTCTAAAAGTTTTAACAAAAGTGACTCCATTTTGATTCTGACAACATTCAAAAGCTCCTCTGGTTCGCACAACACAGAATCAATTCCACAGCTGCATTTCATTGTCACCAAACGAGCTTATGCCCTTCAGTTCCCCTGAGCCACTCAAATTTCCAAATGGGTCTCCATGAAACACAGTGGAGGGTCCCAAGCGTTGGGGAAAGAAGAAAGTCCCATCATCCTCTCCCATGTGGCTGCAGGAGCCACAGACTGAGCCCACCTGAGCTCCAGCCAAGGAACGTGAGCCCTGGAATTTACACCATATGGACCACGTCTTTCTGTTTCAGGGAGCAGAAAAGAAAATGAAAAAGTGAGAACAAATAAGAAGAAAGAAAATTGATTGACAGCAAAAGGGGCACCAGATGAGTGCTGATACGGCTTTGCATATTTTAATATCAAGAGAAGGGGCATCCATGAAACATATGAGGTTCTACGTGACACTGACTCTGGCCTAGCCTCTCTCTTGGCTGGAATCAGAATCCCTAAAGCCTTTTCTAATCAGGGGATTAAAATTAGTTTCCTGTCCTGAGTCTGATTGGAGAAGACCCACAAGGCACCCCTGAGCTTCCTCAGGACTCTGATCGTGGTGACCATGGTTGAGGACTTCTCATGCCTGGAAGTGGTTTTTGTACATGTGAGACTAGGCCTTTATATTACAACCTTTTAAAAGGTGTGTATTTGGAGATTTGTTTGGTAGGCACAGAACTGTAAATTAGTGAGGTTCTCTGGGAAACTGTCAGATGGAGAGGGAAGTTCCAAACACTGAGAAAACCAGCTCCTACCCTCTATCTGCACCGGCCTCTGAGGTTGAATCTGACAGTGGGTCCTGAGCGCCCCCTGTAGCCGATTTCCTCCATGAGTTTCTGCAGAGAGGTTTGTGTCTGGGTTCAACCTGACTTCCCTTCACTGTGTGTCTGGCACAGTAATACATGGCTGTGTACTCAGGTCTCAAACTGTTCATTTCCAGATAGAGTGTGTTCTTGTTCTTGACATTGCTTCTGGAGATGGGGAATCAGAACTTCACAGAATGTGCGTAACGTGTGCTACTCCCATCATTGCTAATACATGAGATCCATTTCAGTCTGTTCCCTGGAGCCTGGCACACTCAGTGCATCCAGTGGCTCCTGAAGGTGAATCCAGAGGCTGCAGAGGCGAGTCTCAGGGACCCCCCTCCAGGCTGTACCAAGTCTACCCCAGGCTCCACCAACTGTGCCTCACACTGGACACCCAAAAACACAGAGGCATCCTGGTCAGAAACTGGCACATATTTTCAGTGTTTCCTTAACTGTTATCCACTCACACTCAAAATCTCTAGTTCACCCTGTGTCTACTTTTAAAATAGTAACGAGTAAATGCCAGGTCAGCACAAACCCCATGGTGAGTTCTCTGTGTTCACTGCTGATCACCATGTGGAAAAACCTTGGAATTCCAGGGCTGGGGCTCCTATCCCAGAACTGTAGGGTGAGGGCAGGGCTGGTTTTCACCAGAGAAGGAGGGTCCTTTGCATATTTCCAACTACATAAAAAACTCTAGGGTGGGATACATGAGGAGAAGGCATTGCCGAGAGAAGATGATGGAGTCTCCTGCAGGAGTTTGGTGACTTATGGTATTTGGAAGATTTGCACTTTTATTAGGAAATTGTGCTGTGATTAAACACTTAGCACCAAACACCACATTATATTTTTAAATATGGTGTAAATTATGTCTGTGAGACTCAATGTTTTCTCCATTTACGGATGTGAACGTAAACCCATACACAGAGTCTATGTCTGTGTCTAAGTGCTCACATCTGAGATGACCGAGTTCCAGTATCTGAGCCTGTGCTTCTCATCACTGTGCTCCCTGAACCAACTCCAGCACAGAGCTGGACATGTCTAGTGCGGTTTGCAGAACTCACTGCCTGTAATGCGAACATTGTGATTCCGCTACACTCTAGCATTCACCTAAAATTATGGAGAGAACTAAGGTTCACGCAGATATATTTTCAGGTAATTGGCATTTAACATACGTTATCCATTTTCTATCAGTTCTTTTTGTCTAATTTTTTATTTGTTTGCTTGTAATAAACTTTAAAAGTTTGAGAGACAATAAACTTCATATCCTTAAAGTATACATTGATAAACATGACATAACTATCACTATTGTCAAGAAAGTGGGCAAGTGAATTCCCCTCAATTTTTTCTCCTGTTCCACATTTCCTCCTTCTATCCCTTTCCCTTCTTCTGCCATTTCCTCAAGCAACAACTGTTCTTCATTAAATTATTGTAGATTAGTTTTCATTTTCCAGAATTTATAGAAATGGAATAATGTAGTATATACACTTATTCATTTGGCTTATTTTACTCACCATAAATACCTAGATGTTTTAGCTTGTCATTGTGTGTATCAGATATTTATACATTATAAATGATGGGGAATATTACAGTGAACAAATGTACTATAATTATTTTTCCTATTGAGAAGCTAATTAATATGAGGAAGCTTATGTTATTCTGGGTTTTACCAAAAATATCTGCTCCTCAGCTTGGGGAAGTATATAGATAAGAAATATATATACATTTTGTATTTTACAACAACAACATCAGCAATAACAGATAAACAGAAAATAAGAAATTTGGCAAATTGTCTTTCATACTTCAGATAATCAAAGATTTAAGAAAAACAACAAATCTGAAATTTGGGGAGAGACAAGTTCTTGCAGAGAGTAACAAAGTCAGGGTATGAGATTACCTGAGGCAGAGTCTGCCATATGAGATACTTCAAATACATATTGGATTGCTTGAAGTCAAGAGTGGTGAATGTGCTCTAGTGTAAAATTCCCAGGGACCAAATACTGAAGAGCTTTCCTATTCTCTTGAATATCTTTCCCCTAGAAAGGGGACAGTCCCATAAATCATTCTGTACCAGAGTGTCTGGAAGAGAATGAGAGCCTGAACTTCTAAAACAAATCCAGACCCACCTCCTCCTCCTTTATCACCACTATAGAACTAAGAAATTACACTTTAGGGGCAGGACTCTAAAACCAGCATCCGAAGGGCTGAAATAGATCCTCTAGAGGATGGAACAAGGTGACAATACAAAGCCAGGCAGAAAAGGAAAACCCATTGTTGCTGTTAATACTGTATCAGTTGCCTCTAGCTTAGGTAGATTGTCATTGATAACCTGGGTTGGGTCTGATTCCAATCAGAGAAGAATGGGAGAAGGTAAAATGCCATGGTGTTTCAGCAGGTTCAGCTCTCTCCGAGACTTCCAGCCTGCATTTATTTACGGCTGGTCTTATGAACATTGAACGTGCTTAGACATCTCTCATAATTATTATCCCCTGTATCCCACAGAAAATTGGCAAGTCCGTCTGCAGCGTGTCAAACCTGAATATCAGACAGAAAAAGACTCTAAAGTAAAGTGATATTTATTTGAGAATAAGCATTGCAATGGGAATGTGCATGGGCACATTTGGGTAGTTAAATAAGGAAAGTGTTTTAAAGAAAAAATAAGGAGGGCCACATATATGGTTTTGAGACAGTTAACCAGGGATAAAATGATCAATAACCAGGGTGGCATCAGGCTAATATTGTGCAGGCAGCTCTGGGCAGATGTACTTGGAGAAGTAATTATTTTAAAGTTGTGCTGGCCTTTGTGCAATGTTGTGGTTTGGCATAATCTATTTATGACAGTTCTTGTTAGGGAAGACATGTGTGTGAAGAGAACCCTCCCTCATGGCCTTCCCAGCTCCATTTCCCAGGGTTTTAACACAGATTGTTCCACTTGGATTCTGACAACTTTCACAGTCTCTTTCTAACACTATGGTGAGAAAAGTGACTCTATGACTGTTTGCACAGCACAGGATCAAATCCACATCCACATTTCATCACCTTCACCACTAATGGCCACAGGCATCTCAGATGATTCTCCACAGCACCATGGAGGGCTCTGAGTCATGAGAAGGGAAGAAAGTCCCATCAGCCTCTCTCACGTGGCTGCAGGGGCCACAGCCTGAGACTCACCTGAGCCCCCAGGAAAAGGCTTGAGCCCTGGAATTTAGACCACAGAAAGTGTGTCTTCCTTTATCAGGAAGCGGGAAAAGCAAATGAAAAAGTGAAAGCCACAACTAAGAAAAAAAATGGATATAGCAAAAGAAATGACTAAACAATAACTAAAAGGAAAGAATATGGAAAGCAAAAGGAAAATCAAATCACTGCTGATACTCAATTTCATACTTCATTGTCAAGAGAAGGGTCATATATGGAAGTTGTGAGGTTCTATATGACACTCATTCTGGTGCAGACTGTCTCTTGGGTATGATCAGAATCCATAAATAGTATTTGAATCATGGAATTTCACTGAGGTTAACTGTACTGAGTCTGATTGGCGATGACCCACCAGAACACCTAGGCTTTTTCAGGACTCTGATATTTTTGACGTTGGTTGATAATTTTTCTTCTCTGTGTCAATCTACATTTTGTGCATGGGAAAATATGTCCTCATATTATCATGATTATATATAATATATGTGTGTGTGTGTGTATATATATAACAATGGTGCACACAGAATTCTAAAATGAAGAGGCTCCCTAAAGAAAGTGACAGAAGAAGATGATGAAGTCCCACATCCTGAGAGAAAACCAACCTCTAACCTTCATGTGAACCTGCCTCTGGAGTGGCCTCTGACCGGTGGGCCCTGAGGGACCCCTGCACCTGATTTCTCCCCAGCGCTCCTGCAGGGAGGTTTCTGTCTGGGCTCACACTGACTTCTCCTCACTGTGTCTCTTACAGTAATAGACAGCCATGGCATCAACAATCAAACTGTTTATCTGCAGATACAGTGAGTTCTTGGTGTTTTCTCTGGAGATGGTGTATCGGCCCTTCACAGAATCTGAGTAGTATGTGCCTCCACCACTTGCGTTCATGTAAGACTGACTCCAGCCCCTTCCCTGGAGCTTGGTCCACATAGTGCATGCCATAGCTTCTGAAGGTGAATCCAGAGGCTGCACAGGACAGTCGCAGGGACCCCCAAGGCTGTGTCACTCCTCACCCAGACTCTACCAGCTGCACCTCACGTTGGATACCTGCAAACACACAGAAATTCTGGTCAGAAACTGCCACTGTTTCTCTCACTCATATTCACTGACACTCAATATTTCTAGTTCTTCTTGATCACCTTTTAGAACAACAACAAACAAAACCCAGCGCAGCCTCAACTCCATGGCATGTGTTCAGTGTTCAGTGCTGATGACTGAATGGAAGCACCTTGGTATTCCAGGGCTGGGGCTTCTGTCCCAGAGCTGCGGAGTCAGGGCTGGGCTGTTTTTCATCAGCTGAGAGAGGGCCCTATTTTCATGTCTCCTAATATATAGAAAGCTCTGGTTTGGGATGCCTGAGGAGAGGGGAGGGCCAAGAGAAGATGAAAGATTCCTAGGGGAGATTTAGATTTACATTGAATGTTAATATTGATCAATGAGATGATTATGTGGTTTTAATTTTTACTTGTGTTTATGTGATGAATCACGTTTATTGATTTCTGTAAGTTTGAGAATGGAATACAACACAGTCATAAGAAGAATAAGATCATGTTCTTTGCAGCAACATAGATGGAGCTGGAGGTTGTTATCCTAAGGAAACTAACACAGTAACAGAAAATCCATACCATCTGTTCTCATGTATAAGTGGGAGCTAATCATATTGACACAAAGAAAACAACAGACATGAGGTCCTACTTGAGTGTGGAGGGTGGGAGGGGGGTGAGAATTGAAAATCTACCTACCAGGTACTATGCTTATTTCCTTGGTGACAAAATAATCTGTACATCTAACCAACATAACTCACAATTTACCTACAAAACAGAACTTGCACAAGTACTTCTGAATCTAAAATAAAAGTTTAAAAACATTTTGGCTAGTTTTTCTTCATTAATACAATACCTGAATACACCTTAGTTATTGCAAATGCTCTCTAGAATATTTTCGTGTGTGTTTTCTATTATCATTTAACATAAAAAACTTAAATTTATGTAACTATACAATAATGTATTTTGAAACTTCATAGTCACACCCATATATACAGACACCTAGCAATGAAACATATATGTGCACAGGCAAATATAAATGCATTTGTTTCTATGTTATTCTATTGAATTTGTATGGATTTATTTGTATTTACAGTTTAAGGTTTCAGTCCAAAGTAACATTCTTCAACGAGTAAGTCTGTCTATTCCACTGTAAATTAAGAAATATATGTAAACACATGTTTTAGTAAAGCTTACTGTAACTGCCATTACTGACAAATGTAACATTGAAATATACAATGGTATTCTTTATATACTGTGTGCTGGCTTATTTCCCATTTTTACTAACAGCATACTTTTTAAATAAATGTTTTAATGCATTTAATATTATAAATATAATACAAATATCTCTATTAAAATTTTATTACACGATTTGTTGAAATAACATTGTACTTTACAAAAGTCATCAGCTTTTTCCCATTTAAATAGCATTTAAATATTAAATTAAAATAACATTAAGTATTAAGTTAAAAATAGCAATTTCCAATTTAAAGACTGTTTTTTCTTTTGCAATGGCTTCACACAAATTTTTAACATAAACTCAATAGGTTGTTTATTTGACAACATTCCTGGATGCTAGAGAATATCCATAAATATAGAACTAAAATCAACCCAGGGTTCCCAGGGATTCACTCACAGTGAAAGCTGGCTGGAGGGTGGTCTGAGAGTGTGCAAACACATGGGGATTTGGGCTTTATCATCAAAGCACTAGTGAGCCCCAGGACTGAGCACACAGGGGGCAGCAGGGGCTGCAGAGCCCACTCTGTGGTACTTACGGAAGGGAGGGGATGGGTGGGGGGATGTGTTGGGGGGATGTGTTGGGGGGATGTGTTGGGGGGATGTCTGCAGGACCCTAGAAAGGGGTGAAGAGGGCAGAGCATTTGCAGCTAGATGATCATATTAGAACTGTTGCCTGCCTATACTTGGTTGGCTTCAGCGATCATAAAGGAAAGTGAATTCGTTCACCAGACGTAGATGAGACAAAGTAAATGGACTTGATGTTTCCTTGAATGGAAATTGAGGAATATAAAAGGTTTGGATGGAAGAAGGGAAGGTGGAGAAACAGATGGAGGGGCAAAACACCAGGAACCACCAAAGTGGAAGACAGGAGCCCTTAAAGTGGTGTTTCATCTTCACAATTAGCAGATGAAAGAGCAAGAAACTCAACATCATGCATATGCAGAATTATTGTTAGAAAACATTTACATAGTGTGACTGACACAGTACAGTAACAAAAATCTGTTTGTGGAAATAGTTTGAAGTAAGCATACACAATTTCTTCATTTTAAAATTTTACTGAGATATTATTGCTAGTATTATTACAAAAATATAAAGAATTAATATAAAGATTAATTAATATAAAGTTTAATTGAATTCCTGTTCTAAGATTTTGTAGGTAAGAGAAACATGGATTCCAAGGAAGAAATGACAAGAGATCCTGGGATACTTTGGCTTCACCAGGTCAGGAATCATAAGGATTAAATAAAGAAAGCCACCGTGACCTGATGAGGGACTGCTTCCTAAGAGAACCCTGGTGTCCTGACAGCCATGTGGTGTTCTGAGCCCCCCCTTTTGTCCTGAGCATCACCTCATATCCTGAGCACCCCCTGGTGGTTCTGAGCAACCCCGAGTGTCCTGAGTGTCCCCTGGTGTCCTGAGTGCCCCCTGGTGGTTCTGAGCTCCCCCTTGTGTCCTGAGTGTCAACTCATGTCTTGAGCGCCCCATGGTGGTAATGAGCGACCGCTGGTGTCCTGAGCGCCCCCTGGTGGTTCTGAGTGCTCTCTGGTGTCCTTAGCTTTCCCTAGTGTCCTGAGCGCCCCCTGGTGGTTCTGAGTTCCCTCTTGTGTCCTGAGCGCCCCCTGGTGGTTCTGAGTTCCCTCTTGTGTCCTGAGCGCCCCCTGGTGGTTCTGAGTTCCCTCTTGTGTCCTGAGCACCACCTCATGTCCTGAGCACCCCCTGGAGGTTCTCAGCACCCCCTGGTGTCCTCAGCACCCCCTGGTGTCCTGATCCTCCCCTTGTGTCCTGAGCACCCCCTGGTGTCCTGATCCTCCCCTTGTGTCCTGAGCACCCCCTGGTGTCCTGATCCTCCCCTTGTGTCCTGAGCACCCCCTGGTGTCTTCACCACCCCCAGGTGGTTTTCAGCACCCCCTGGTGACTTCTGAGCCCTCCTTTGTCAGCCTCCTACTGGTTCTGAGCTTCCCTTCGTGTTTCTGATCAGTGTGTACCACACAGTCCCCTCCTGTCTTTCTACAGCGAGGTTTGTGTCTGGGCTCATCACACAGATGTCCCCTAACTGAGTCTCTCATGGTAATACATGGCCTTGTCCTCGGCTCTCAGGTTGGTCATTTTGAGGGAGACTGTGCTGACAAGGGTGTCCCTGAGGATTATGATTTTTCTTTGAATTCATAGAGGGTACCACTGGCAAATTCCACTTGAATGACTCCCTGTTGCTTCCCACACCAACTCCTGTCCTGAATTCTGCTGGGCTGAGCTCATGCTAAAGTCAATGAAGGTAAATTCAGAGGCTTTGTATAAAACGCTCTGAGAATTGTTGGGCTGTACCATTTCTCTTCCAGATTCCACCAGTGAACCTCATGTAGGACTCATAAAAACACAGAGGGAACAGGCTGAGAAGCAGCCACAGCTAGGCTGGATCCACAGGGACCCTACCTCTGAGAATGATAAGAAGAGAAGCCCAGATTAGCACAGACCCTAAGGTGTGGACACTGAGGAAGGGCACAGACATCAGGTGGTATCCCCTTCATGGACAGGGGATAAGGTGTCCTGAGATCACACAGTCATTTCCTCCTTTCTGGGTGCAGTGTTATCTACCAGGAGATACTGTGATGGACTGTTGATTGGACTCCTGCTTGGAGGTGTTACTTGCAAAAGAGCACCAGTTACAGTATTAACAAAGGGGTTTTGCTTGGCTTATGTTGCCCAGGAATAGGGGCTACTGTGGATTCTCAGGCAGTGGGTGTGGCCATGTAGCTCCCAAAAGATGCCGTCCTTTGCGTTAAGCTGCCAGGGCAGGTGGCTGCACAAAGCAAGGTGAGGGCTGGCCCAGGTGGGTTTCTGCACTGAGTATCCGTGTGCAGGGCAAGCAGCAGCCTCTGTGGGTGTGGGGGACACGGGTGCTTCACAGGCCACTGCATTGATGTTCCAGAGGGGACCATATCTTCCTCTGCTGCACAGAAGTTTGTTCTGGGAGTGGGGAGTGGCAGCTGGTGGTAAGCCCCACACACTTCCCACACACTTGGTGACGCAGATGCATCCCCATGGTTTTCCACTGGCAGCAATGAGATCAGTTCCAGTCAACCTGTGATCAGTATCTGCAAATGCCAGGAGTCATAAGCTGTCCCCATGGAGACTGCAGCCATGGGTTTCATGCCATGCCCCTTCCTGTCTGCTGCAAAGCCGTGCACCAGAGCTCTTCCCTGCCCGGGCCCTGGCCAAGGGAGTTCGTCCCCACCCGAGGTTACATCACACACCCCTGTTGAGAGCTTCTTTCAACCTGTGACCAGTGCCTGAAATTTTTGGCTGTTCTCCCCAGGGTCCTCTGTGAAGACCATTAGGAAATAGCTGTCCTCAGACTGCAATGAGATCTGGGGGCTTATGGAAGGGTCTTCCTGCCACTGCCCTGACTTTTACATTCCACGACCCTCCAAGAGTGGGTCCTGGCACTGGGTGAGTTTAGAGCCTTCTCCTGTGGCCTGGACTTTCAGGATCCCAGGTGGGCGTGTGTATCCCAGAGGCAAACTCTCCCCTCAAACTCTGGGGACTCCCAGCCCTTCACCTGACTCACGGTGTGCGCTGCAGCTTCCTGCTTTTTTCAGAAAGTCTGCAGATTATTTCAGTGTTTCTGTTCAGTTCCCGCATTGCTTCTTGAAAATAAGTCCACAATGTTCATCTCTCCACATTAGTTTGTCCTTTCAAGTGGAAGAGCAATGCTCGCAGTGCCTCTAACCTGCCATCTTGGAATATGAGTTTGATTTTTTTATTCTGGAAACTTATTGAATCTCTTCATTGCTTCCAACCTTCTTCCGTGGAGTCTTTCGGGCTTTTTATAAAGAAGAGCATATAATATGAAAAAATATGTCTTACATTTATTCATTACTGTATGGATGACTTCTATATCTTATTCTTGCCTAACTCTTCTGTCTAAACCCACCTGTGCTACGTTGAATAATATTAGTGGTGGTGAGGATCTTGTCTAGTTTCTAGTCTTAGAGGAAGACAAAATTTTCCTCATCGAGTATAATGTTAGATGTGGGTTTGTTTTATGTTGTCTTTATTGTGTTGAGGTATATATTTTATGCATTTGTTCAGATTCTTTATAATGAGAGTGTGGTGGATTCTGTCAGCGGCTCTTTCTGAATCTATTGATATGGACATATAGTTTTAGTCCTTCAGTATTTTGATTTAATATATCACCTTTATTTGTGCAGGCTGAAACTTCATTGCATCCTAGAGATAAACCACACCTGATCATGGTGAATTCTATTGTTAACGTGCTGTTGAATTTTGTTTGTCATCACTCTTGAGAGTTTTTGAAACTATGATAATCAGGGGTATTAGCCTATAATTTCATTTATTTATAGTTTCTTTTCCTTGCTTTGGAAATAGGGCCTTCCAAAATAAGCTTGGATGTATTCCTTTTTATTTTGTTGGAAATTTCAGTAGAGATTTTTTTTTTTTTTTTATAAAATTCAGTAATGAATCCATGAAGTTCTTGACTTTTCTTTGATTTGAGATGTTTGAAAAACCACTGACTCAATCTCTTTACTCACTGGTCTGTTCAGAATTTTTTTTTTTTTTTTTTTGAATTGAAGTCTCACTCTGTTGCCCAGTCTGGAGTGCAGTGGCTCAATTTTGGCTTTCTGCAACCTCTGCCTCCCAGGTTCAAGTCCTTCTCCTGCCTCAGTCTTCCGAGTAGCTGGGACTATGGGACTACAGGGGAACACCACAAAGCCTAACTAATTTTCATATTTTTAAGTAGAGATGGGGTTTCGCCATGTTGGTCACACTGATCTCGAACTCCTGACCTCAGGTGATCCACCTGCATGGGCCTCCCAAAGTGCTGCGAGTACAGGCATGAGCAACCACGCCCAGCCCAGATTTTTTATTTCTTAGTGGTTCAGTTTTGATAAATTTTAAAAAACATACAACCTATCTATTTATTTTAATTTATCCTTAACCAAACAGGTTCTAAAATATTTGCAAGATTACTCACAGGAAATCTATTTATGAAGGAAGTCTTTGTTATACCGAATACTTATGAATTGGCACAAAGATGAATTATTCAGGGCATATTATTAATGAAAACAATAACAAAAACAAGAGAACCTATTAATATTTCAAAAAGTGATTAAATGACTTTGTAAAAGTAAGTAGAAAATAAAAGGAGGGAGTGAGAGCGGATAGGAGGGAGGAAGGCAAGCAAGCAATGATTAACTGTGTAAAATTTTCACTAATTAAAATACTGTCATATTGAAGAGGTGCCTGTTAGGCAGGCTTTTGGTGTTAACTATGTAATATTCACCATGAACAACCTTGTAGAACACACAAGAGCCCGCTCAGAGAATCCACCTCCCGTGGTCAGGTCCCCTATCCAGTTGCCTTAGGGGCTGGGAACCCTCCCACGTTGTTCTCTGGTTCTGGCTCCTGAGGACAAAAAGTGTTTCCTCTGCGGATGATAGAAAGGTCCCTGAGGAGGGAGTCTCTGGCAGCTCACTCTGCACCTGCACTGTGGAGGGTTTTTGGTGCTCTCAGTGCTGGTTTCTCTCACTGTGACTTTCGCACAGTAATACGTGGCGGTGTCCGAGGCCTTCAGGCTGCTCCACTGCAGGTAGGTGGTGCTGATGGACTTGTCGGCTGAGATAGTGACGTGGCCTTGGAAGGACGGGCTGTATCTGGTATCAGAATCACCAGGATAGATGCTCCCCATCCACTCCAGGCCTTTCCCGGGCATCTGGCGCACCCAGCTGATCCAGCTGCCGGTAAAGCTGTATCCAGAAGTCTTACAGGAGATCCTCAGAGATTCCCCAGGCCTTTTCACCTCTGCTCCAGACTGCACCAGCTGTACCTCGGCACAGACTCCTGTGGGGGAGATACAAAATTTGAACTGGGGCTCCTTTCTCCCCATTCTTTTCTGTGACCTCAAACCCTGGGCAGGACTGACCTTGGAGAACAGCCAGGAGGAGGGCGAGGATGGCAGTTGACCCCATCGTGGTGGAGGACAGAAATGAAGCACTGAGAAATGAAGGACAGAAAATGAAGCACTGAGATCCCCAGCTGGGTGGTGAGGGAGACTCACTGTGAAGGGGAGCCCTTGGTTTAAGTGGGGAGGCCCCCACTTGGATTTGCATAGTTGTCACCCTGCCCTGAAGGGAAGAGTCTACAGGGTTTATAACCCAGAACCTCAAATGCAGAAAAAGACTGGCCAGAGCCTCCTGGGAGGGGCAGAATAAGGTCTCAATAATTCCTTACACCCTGCTGTTGTCCCTCTCCACAACTTTCCATGTTTCTTTGAGACTTATCCCAGGGCCTGCCTTCTTCCACCCTTCTCTGTGACCCCGTGAAGGTAATTAATCTAGATGAAACTATGTATGTTAAAAAAATGAAATAGAGCCAAGAAAGGCCATGAAGAGAAAATTCAAATGCACATATGCCTGATAACAAGAACTACCAAAAAAACTACTCTCTCTTCCCTGGCAGTTTCACGAGTTGGACTATGGTCTTGGCACCAAGCAAGGGCAGGACCACCTCAGGCCTTCTACAGCCCTCAAATTGATTAACTTGCCAGACCTTCACCCATGCAAAAATCACACAATTTTCCTGGCCATTTTGTCTTCTAGATTTCACACTCTGCCAATTCAACATGAATAGGAATAGTTGTTTAGGTCTCTGAATTGCTGATGGACCTGAAGGGATCCCCATTGCTGCACCCAACTCCTGGTAGTGCTGCTTTAAGTCCTTCGTGTCAACCCAGCACCTTCTTGTTTAGTTCTTTCATTCTTTAACTTTTATTTTATGATACCAACGTTGCTTGGAAGAGGCCCTTAATTATCCCCTTTGTCTGCCCTGTTTTATGGTGAACCATTCTCATTTCCTTAGCACCTAAAAGATCCAAAGGAGAAGCCAAGGAAACACAAACTACACAGGTTCTAAAGCTATACAGGATCAGGGATCCAGTGCATCAGGAACATCCTACTTGAGGTTGGGATCAGAGAAAGCCATCTGTCATGTGTCTGTTTTGAACTGTGGGTCCAGCATCCTCCCAAACATTCTCCTCTCATCTGCAGCACAGGAAGCCAGAGACACTGCTATGTCAGTCACTCTCACAGTCCATTGGCTAACTTTGTTCACAATCCGATGATATCAATTAATGATATCAATCATATTACCAAATGATGCCACTTTCCATACTGTCCTCCTTGTTCTAGTTGTCTAGTGGATTCTCCCCACCAGCCCAACCCCTGGGCTACCTTCTGTGTGGCTCTTGTGTGTTGTTTCTGGACAACTGTCCCCTTTGGTGGTGAATGGGAGTGTAGCAGCCTCAGCTCACAGAGCACAGTGCAGGGCTGGATGTGCATCTTTTTACTATTATTTTAGCTATCACAAATATTAATTGCATATTTGGGTTGTTCTTCGTTACCTTTACATTTCCTTATTTAGGGAACAACTCCTAGGGAGCTGTGTCTGTCATTTCTAAATTCCATGGATCACTTTCACTTCCTGCTCCTAATTGGAGCACACACGCCATCTCACGCCATGTGATTCTATAGACATCCAGGCATTGAATGTCTTTTATCCCACACTTTCTCATCCTTTGATGTTATAAACAGTCCTCTAGCCATGTGTCACAAGTCAGGAACTTTCTAGCATTCTCCACCTCTGATGTAATTGTGCTGAGTGTCCCAGAGTCATCCTCAGGCCCCATAATCAATAGAAATAAAGGACTCAAGACAAGCTGTTATTCTCATGGGTGCAGCTTTATTATAGCAAATGAATATGAATTAAAACAAGCAAAGACACTAGGGAGAAGGTCCTGAGAATCCAAGCACAAGCACTCAGGTGTTCTTTCCCTGAGGAGTCTCTTGTCCCCAATTCTCCCAGCAGTGATGTATGACACCACGTGTGAAGTGTTGTCCACCAGAGAAACTCACCTGAGTGCTGGGGCCCAGTGCTGTTTATTGGGGCCCGTCACAGATGTGTGTGGCACCTGCACAACTGACCTCCAGTGCTCAAATGCCGGCCCCTTGAGCAATAACAGGCATTCACCATAAGTCATTATGAAAAGAGCTAGTATAGTGTGCACCCAGGCTACACACACAGAGACACAGACAGACACAAACAAAAATACATTTTAACTAATAAAATAATCATAATATTAAGAGGGAGAAGAGGAATGTCTTGGAAGTGATTGCTATGGTTATGACCTTGATGGTGGGGACAACTTTGCAGATGTACACTGACTCCGAACTCACTAAGTATGTTAATTCATGTGTAGTTTTACAGATGTGAACCTTACCTTAATCAAGTGCTTTAATAACACTACCAGGAGGAGTTTGCCAAAAAGGCAGATATCATCTCCCAGGAGCTGAATATGGACCTGGCTGGAGAAAGCACTTTTTTGGGAATTTTCAGGGTTTGCACAACCCAAGCCTACTCGGTAAACACTTTCCTGTACACAAGTCCAGCTGAGATGGAAACAGGCTATTGGAATAAAAGGCAAGGCTCAGAAGAAAAGAGAAGTGGTGAACAAGGTATGACCCTATGTAGGGTCAGTGTGGATGGGAGGCGCGGCTGAGAGCCTGTGGGTGGAGAAGAATGTGGACCAGCGGCAGGAGGAAAAAAAGGCAGGGGGGTTCTTCCTGAGCCAAAGCAGGTATTTCATGGAGGGCACGGGCAGGGGCATGCACAGGCACAGACGGGTGCCATGGAGTAGGGGAGCCACTGGGGTATAGACCCAGGACACAGCATAAGAAATGCAGACTTTCCCAAGGCAGCAGGCACAGAAACAATGACAAGCCTCTACCTTGGGCTTCCATCCATGTATCTAAGATAAAGTGAACTGATTTTCCCAATTGATCACAATGACTGAATCTCACAGTCATTTCTGAAACACACAGTTATTGGTACTCACAGGTTCTGGACAAAACATTGATATCCCAAAATACACTAGTATGGGGAAAAAAAAGAATCTGCTTCTATCCAGTTTGCAAGGATTCAAGAGCAATTCAAGAGAGATTCTGACATTAGATTTATGCAAATATATGGTAACAATTTGTCTCTTCAAACTTTGATGGTAATAAGAAACAAGTGACAACAATTGGCATTGTATTATTTCTATCTACAATGATGGTAATATTTGAGGTGTGATAACCTAAGTGTCCTAATTCTGAACCCACATTTAGAACTGAGCAGCAATCACTGGCAGCAGGGTCCCCCACATGGAGACACACCTGACTCAATAAAGCTGCACCTGGGGGTCTCTGCAAGCTCCAAGGTGTGGAGAAGCAGCTCCCACCTCAGACACAGTTGGATCAATCTCTGCTCTTTCTCTGAGGAAGGTGAGGCTTAGTGTGTGGAAAGGACCAAATCTGCTCTATTCAAGATCTCTGCACCTGAACGAAACCAAAGAATGTGATCACCATGTGGTTTCAGGCCGGATTGAACAATTGCTTAGGAGAAAGGCAATGCTCTGCCAAATTCCTACTCAGAATTAAGAAATAGTGCATGTGTTCAGGAGAAATGTGGACAGTTGTTTACAGATTGTTTTCTTGATCCTCTATGTCATCTGAGAGAAGCAAGAAAAATCATGGTTTCTATATAAAAATGCATAAACAGTGTGTTTCCCCTGAGAACGCACCTCCCATTTATCCAACATCTGGGAACCCACAGACCAGGCACCCAGCTGCTGTTCTCTGACATCCATCACCCGGTTAATGCAAAGACACGTGTCCTGGGAGCTCCTCCCAGACAGTGATTATACACAGTGGAGATTGTAGTCGTGTCTGCTTCTGGGACACAGGAGAGATCCCTGATGGGTGGATTTGGCCCAGGGAGGCATCAATGGCTTTACTAGACTTAGAGTGGACCATGGCGTAATTAGGAGGTTTGATCAGAGTTCCCCGATTTCCCTTGTCTTTGTCATCAGATCTGCATCCACATCTGACAGTTTACACAGCCTCCCTGGCCTCCTGTGACATCTTCTCCCTCAATTAGTGATTCATTCCATAGGGGCATATGATAAATTGTTTTCTAGTAGTAACCTTTTCCAATCCAGAGGCCTCAGTGGTAGGCAGAGAACCATAAATACAGAGAGGCTCCCAGGAGAATGCATTTGGTGCAGAAGAAGCCACAGGGCCTGACAGGAAAGCAGCCCTTGAACTCCACCTGCCCCTGCCCTGGGCTGCTCCTGTCTCCTGTGGGTGCTGAGTGCCCCCTGCAGCCAAGCCACCCCCCTGTGTCCTGCAGGGCGGTCTGTCTCTGAGCCCACGTGGACTTCCCATCATGGTGTCCCCTGCACAGTTTTACGCTGCCGTGTTCTGGGTTCTCAGGCTGTTCATTTGCTTGTACAGCATGTACTTGGTGTTGTCTCTGGAGATGGTGAGTCTGCCCCTAACATAGGCTGCATCGTATTGATGAGTTTCACCACACCATATAACTGCAGCCCATTCCAGCCCCTTCCCTGAGGCCTGCAAACCCAGTGAATCCCATAGCTACTGAACGTGAATCAACAGGATGCACAGGAGAGCCTCAGGGACCCCTCTAAGCTGTACCAAGTCTCCCCCAGACTCTGTGAGCTGCGCCTCACACTGGACACCTGCAAACACAGAGACATTCTGGTTAGAAACTGTCACATAGCCACTATTTCTTTCACAAGCATCCACTTGACCTCCCAAGATGTGCTGGAACTCAAGGTCCAACATCACCTTTGAGGGCCTTGGTCTACTGCGAGGTCATTACACCTGCTCTGCCTTCAGGAATCTGTGGCTGCGGGGAAGGGTCAGGAGACTGACTTCTTACTTCCTGCTCACCAGTCCTGAGTCACAGAAATCTAAATGCAGAGTTTCACTTGTTCAATTCTATGAAGGCAGCAGATAACCTGAGAGAATACAATAGTACACATATGAGGATTGATGAAAACAAAAATTAACAATTTAAATTTTTAAAATCACATAAAAAATCACTGGCAGTTGGATTTAGTTTTCTTTGAAAAATTAAAGTCACATATTGTAAAACTGCTATTTTTAAAGCATATGGGAATGTATTCTTAATTAGCCTATATACTGCCAACCACTGTGTGTTTGTATATTTGTGTGTGAGAGAGAGACATAGAGACAGAGTCAGAGAGATACAGAGAGAGAGAGATAGAGAGAATACAGACAGAAGGAGAAACACAAAAAAAGGAGATAAATCTTACATAAAAGTATTATACTTTATAAGGTCATTGAATAAGGTGAGAGATGTGGTCTTTAATGGTCACATAAGGCAGAAGCAACAAATTCTTACACTAGATGTGATTATACACGTATATAAATAACATATTCTAATTATACACGCACCTTAGCGTAGGCATAGCGTAGAGTATCTAATGGTGAAATGTGAGGGTTACGGGCAAACCATTCTCCAACTTGGGCCGTGTTTTCATGGAGCCGGAGTGCCCTTTGTTGGTCCTGGGCCCCTCTCCAGGGAAGTTTGTGTCTGGGATCACACTGACGTCTTCTCTGTACCTCTCACAAGAACACAAGTTTGTGGCAGTTGGTCACAGAACTCAGCTGCAAGAAAATTTGACACTTGGACATGGATCTGGAGATGGTGACTGAGCTCGTGAGGAGTGGGTTAGAATTTGTGCTCCCTCGTGACCTATGCCCCTGATCCACTCCCTTGACTGAGGACTGGCAGATCCAGCTCCAGCAGGAAGCGCTGGCTGTGATGGAGAATCCAGAGACAGCACAAGTGAGGGAGGTGTCAGTGAGGGCCTCACCAGGCCAATAAATGACCATGAAACACGGTGGTCGGTGTGCACGGGTTCTGGAAAACACACTGAAATTCCTACATACACACATTTTGGTAGGAATGAAGAATTCACTTTTGTTCAATTTGTGAGATTTCTAGACAATTCAGCAGATTCTGAGAATAAATTCAGGCACATATGTGGTAAACTTGCAACCAAATTAAAAAGGAACTCCTTTCAGTGGAATGGATGTTGAATTGTTTTCTTTTACTATAAAAGAGGGTGATTTTCAGAATAGAAGTGAGGCATGATAGCCTAATGGCATCCTCTGTGTCTCCTGAGAGAAGCAAGTAAAATCGTGGTTTCTATATAAAAATCCATCAACAGTGCCTTGTCCCTGAGAATGCACCTCCCATTCCTCCAGCATTAGGGAGCCCATGGTCCGGGCACCAGCTGCTGCTCTCTGAGGTCCATCATCTGGTTGGTGCTAAACACACACGTCCTGGAAGCTCGTCCCAGACAGTGAGTGGGTGCAGCGGAGATGAAAAGGCACGGCGGCTGCCGGTCACGTGGCAGATCCCTGATGGGCACCTAGAGCTCAGGGAGGCCTGATGGCCTTGCTGGACTTAGTTTGGACCACATGGTACTTAGGGAGCTCCATCAGACTCCCCATTTCTCCCTCACTGCTTGTGAAACTTGAATCCTGGGCAGACAGTGTCCACAGCCTCACCCGGCTTCTTGTCCCCTTTTCTTTCTCCATCTGTGACACCTGCTTTAAGGGTGTTTGATAGCGGTTCCTCTTATAATAAACTTTACGAACTTAGAAACCTCAGTAGTAGGCATATAACTGTAAATATACGAGGCCCTCTGGGGAACTGTTAGATGAGAGGAAGCCAGAGACCCTGAAGGAGAGCAGCCCTTGACTTCCACCTGCACCTGCCCTGGGGCTGCACCTGCCCTGGGGCTGCACCTGTCCTCTGTGTAACCTGAGCACCCCCTCGTGGTTCCATATGCCCCTGCAGGGAGGTTTGTGTCTGGGCTCACACTGACCTCCCCTCACTGTGTCTCTCACACAGTAATACATGGCTGTGTCCTCAGCTCTTAGGCTGTTCATTTGCAGATAGAGGGAGTTCTTGGCATTGTCTCTGGAGATGGTGAATCGGCCCTTCACAGAGTCTACATAGTATTTCTCACTTCCATCATACTTTATGTCAGCCACCCACTCCAGCTTCTTCCCTGGAGCCTGTCGGATCCAGTTCATCCTGGTACTACTGAAGGTGAATCCAGAGGCTGCACAGGAGAGTCTCAGGGACGCCCCAGGCTGTACCAAGCCTCCCCCAGACTCCACCAGCTGCACCTCACACTGGACACCTGCAAACACAGAGACACCCTGGTCAGAAACTGCCACACATATTCCCAGTTTCTCTCACTCATATTCACGTACATTCAACTCATTCCCCATGAATCACCTTTGAAAATAGCAACAAGGAAAACCCAGCTCATTCCAAACTCCATGGCGAGTCCTGTGTGTTCAGTGTTGATCACTGAATAGAAACACCTGGGAATTCTAGGGCTGGAGCTCCCAGAGCTGCAGGGTCAGGGCTGGGCTGCTTTTCATCAGCAGAGGGAGGGACCTATTTGCATGTCTCCTACTGTATAGCAAGCTCTGGGGTGGGGCGCCTGAGGAGAGGGCAGGGCCCAGAGCAGATGTGTGTTCTGCAGGAGTTTAGAGATATTGATACGATTTTGGAAAATGTAGTTTCTTATTATAAATTTGTTTTGTGATAAAGTCTTTAAACCTACAATTGTATTTGTAACTTAAAATAGTTTTACTGAAGTACAATGGACCTGTGAAAACTGCATATATTTAAACTTATCAGCAATCAATCATCTTATTTAATTTTTACATATGTGGAGAAATCATGGTATGTAGTATCAATGTTATTTCCGTGTTAAAGATGGAAAATTACCAGCAGAAGCACAGATGGGTGGTACAATATTCCCAGAGCTCACATTTGGTCAGAGTGAGCCCGGATACCTGGGTCTGTGCCTCTCACCACTGGACCTGGCTACTCCCTGAATCAAGCCCAACACAGTGTGGGTCACCCCAGTGATATTTTCAGAACTTTCTTCCTGTAATGAAAGCATGGTGTGATGTGTATGCACTATTGTGTTTACCTAATGAATGTAAAGAGAACACATTTTATGCAGTTGTATTTTCATAAATGTCAGACATTCATCATGTTAATGTCTATTTTTCCATGAATCTGTACTGAACAAATTATTCATTCATTGATTTGTAATACTCTTGAGACATCATTACTATACAGTAAATATTGCATGAAATGTTTGGTTTAACAAGTGCTCAAGCCAATCCTGGTGGCACACAACGGTAGTTTCAGCTACTTAGATGGCAGATGCAGCAGGATTGTTGGAGACCAGAAGTTGGAGGCTACATTGAACTATGATCCCACCACTGCACTCCAGCCTGGGTCACAGAGTAGGACCACATCTCTTCAGAAACAAACAAAACAAAATGTAATTCCACTTGTACTCATCTGTGCATCCACAAGAAACATTCAGATAATGAACAAATAAATGACACTTAAAAGTTTCCTTGTGTTCCTGTGCAATTCCTTCTTCCCAATTATTTTCTTCCCTCGCCATATTTTGAGTCAGTCCTTCACATTAAATACTTTGGTTTTGAGTTTCAAGAATTTACTATATGGGAATTATATAGTATGTGTTTTATTTGTGTGGCTTCTCACTCGTCATAACTACTTGTGATGCAACCAAGTTGAGCATCAACAATGTCTTGATTCTAGTGATGGATATTATTACAGTACATTAGCACGTCATTAGTGTTTATATATATATATGTATCTTCTTGAATCATTTCTAGTTTCTGCGTGTTACACACAGAGGTGCTACTCAGCTTGGAGATGTAGGCATCCCATAAAAAATGTGTTATTATTCTTACAGCAACACTAAACTTACTGATCTGCAAATTAGCACATTTTTCTTAAATACATCAGATTTTTGATGTTATAGGACAAACAATATATCTGAAATCTGAAGAGAGATAAGGACTTGCAGGGAAATAAACAGGAGCAGACGATAATATTTCTGGGGCAGAGGCTGCCAAATGTCATTTAAGCTAGCACAAGATTAAAGGAGACATATTCATTGGATGGTTTCAATTCTGTGTGATAGAGAAGTTATTGTTTACATTCTCAGAGTGTATACAGTTGAGGAATTCCTCCTGCTCTTGAACCTTTTTCTTCAGTCCTGGGGACACATCACGAAATGCTCCAGCCTCTACCCCTTGGGACGGTGCAGTCTGGGAAAGCAAAACAGCAACTACAGCTGAAATGCATCCAGGCACACCTCCCCATCACCACTACCGTGCAAGAGAAATTATCTGCAGAGGTAAAGCCACCAAAACTGCTCTTCTACAGACACTGGAGAAACCAGAAAGACTGGGAGGGGAGAGAGGAATGCACCAAATCCCTGTCCAGGCCCCCATCTTCCCTCAGGAGTGACAACCTTATTCAAAAGGAAAAGGCAGTAAAGAGGAAAGTGAAGAAATCAGTGGGAAGACATAGGGGTTGCTGAATGAATATATGAATAAAAATGAAGAGGCCAGGTGTGATGGCTCATGCCTGTAATCCAAGCACTCTGGGATGCCAAGGCAGGAGGATCACCTGAGGTAGGGAGTTAAAGACCAGCCTGACCAACATGGAGAAACCCCGTCTCTACTAAAAATACAAAATTAGCCCGGCGTGGTGGCACATGCCTGTGATCCCAGCTACTCGGGAGGCTGAGGTAGGAGAATCACTTGAACCTGTGAGGCAGAGATTGCAGTGAGCTGAGATCACACCACTGCACTCCAGCAAGAAGAAAAACTCCATCTCAAAAGAAAAAAAAAAAAAAAAAGAATGAAAAGAATCAGCCGAGTGTAGATGAAGAGCCCTGGAAACCTAGCTACTTGCTACTCAGGAGGCTGAGGTGGGAGGATTCTATGAGCCAGGAATTCAAAATCACAGTGAGCTATGGTCACACCACTGCAGTCCAACCTGCACAGCAGAGTGAGAACCCTTCTCAAAAAAAAAAAAAAAAAAAAAAAAGAAAAAAAAAGAGTTAAGTATTTTACACAATTGCAAAGCTACTGAAATAGAAGAAGTTAAACTGCACATCCTCTCGTCTCCTCTGGCACTTCTGATTTTTTGAAGAAGACAGGTGACCTAAGACCTTCAGAACGAGCTGATGATCTCAAATCATGAAAAGCTTCCACACAAGACATTGGACCAGAATCCTCCTCCATATCCTCGTCCTACACATTATTCTTTGCTTATAAACAGTCTTCCCATATTCTGCAGACCTGGCTGTTGTCCACCCATGTTGGAGTCTTGTCTCGTTTCTTACTCATCAGTTGTATAGTTGCTATTTAGAGTAAATCTTCAGACTCCGTGTTTAGGCCTGACTGCTGACCACTTAAGGCTCTTTCCTCCATCATCTTTTTTTTTTTTTAAGCATACAAGGAAAATCTAGTTAGAAATCACAGGAGCTCCCTCATGTGATGCCAGTTTGACCTTGAAACCCCACAAAACCCTTCCTGCAAGTAGGATGCTCTCCCCAGCCCCCCACCAAACCGTGATAAAAACCCTGAGCTGGTCTCCCTTCCTTGCTCTATCAAGCCACTTTGGACCTTCATGAGAGACCTGCCCTGCTCTCAGCAGACTCCTCAAGGATGCCGGTAACTAACATTTCCATACTCACTTGGTGTGAGTGTGTAGCATTACCAGACTCAACATCCACAGAAAATTTTAGTCGAGATCTCTGCATTTGCATGGTGTCAGCTACAACGGATGCTGGGAGCTTGGTGTCACGGCAACTTCCCAAGGACATGCCTGCTCCCTGAGTTAACTCCAGGACACAGTTGGACGTGCCTCCTGGGGTTTGAGAAGCTCTCTTCATGTACTGAAATCCTGTCATTATGGTTTTTTTTTTGTTTTTTTTTTGTTTTTTTTTTGAGACGGAGTCTCGCTCTGTCACCCAGGCTGGAGTGCAGTGGCCGGATCTCAGCTCACTGCAAGCTCCGCCTCCCGGGTTCACGCCATTCTCCTGCCTCAGCCTCCCGAGTAGCTGGGACTACAGGCGCCTGCCACCTCGCCCGGCTAAGTTTTTTTGTATTTTTTAGTAGAGACGGGGTTTCACTGTGTTAGCCAGGATGGTCTCGATCTCCTGACCTCGTGATCCGCCCGTCTCGGCCTCCCAAAGTGCTGGGATTACAGGCTTGAGCCACCGCGCCCGGCCCTGTCATTATGTTTTTGTATTCTAGTGTTTCCCTAAAATTATAGTGAGATCCAGGATTCATTCATGTGTATATTCAGGACTCTGATTTTTATGTATTTTATTAATCTCTCTACCACTTTTTCTACCAAATTATACATTTTAAAAGTTGCAATATTTTAATGAGATGAAATTAGCAAATAAGAATCTTTACATAAAGTGTACAATTTTACAACAAGTAGACATAATCCTCACTTTTCCTAACAGAAAAAATAAATTATCCTAGAAATTTCCTTTTGCTCTCGTGTAGTTTCTCCTTTCTACACCTTCCTTTCTTGTACCATGTCCACAGTCAACTACAGATCTTTTTATGTAACTTTAAGTTGATTTTTACTTTATAGAAATTATAGAAGTGGAATCATACATATGTGCTTGTATTTTTTTGCCTTATTTTTCTCATTCAGGTACTTGTTACTTTAAGCATGGTGTTGAGTGTATCTGGCAGTACCTGATTGTAACAGTGGGTATTATTCCAGTAAATGAATTTTCCACAATTTTTTTTATCAGTTAAGCTGCTGACTAACACTTGGATCGCTTTTGGTCTGGGTATAATAAACAAAGATGCTACTTAGCTTATTGAAGTAACCAACTAAGAAACACATGGTTCTTATTTTTACATAATATGAATAGCAGGCAAAGCAGAAAAGCTGCACACTAATCAATTTGCTTCAATACATCAGATAGTAAAAGTTGGGGAGCTCTGTGCATGTGTCAGTTCATGTGCTTTTGTGTGACACAGAGAGAAAGGAGGAGAGACCAAGAAAAAAGAGACCCCACATGTTTTGACCATGATGTATGAGGTACTCAAGTAAATACAGGGACTTGGTGCCTGATGGACAAGGTCCACATAAGATGGAGAGGACAACTTGATGCACCTCCATATGGGTATATATTAGTGTTTACATAAATGCCATTTTCTAGTCATATAAACACTCAGACACATTAGAAAAGATGTAGTGGAGGGGTCTGGTGGTGAAATATGATGGTGAAAACAACCCACATCTACAGCCCCTTTTCTGCCCTGTTGCATCTGCCCCGATGCTGAGCCAAGTTGATCCTGCTCATCCTGACCCCTGACAATCACATCCTAAGCCCCCATACTGCCCGAGTGCCCCCTGCTGGTCCTATGCACCCCTGCAGGGAGGTTTGTGTCTAGGCTCACAACGAAGTCCCCTCACTGCTTCTTTTCCTTAAAAATGCATACTTGTGGATTCAGTAGACAAAAGCTCAGCTGTAAGAATTGGTTCTTGGATGTGGATATGGACTCTTGAGAAATGGGTTGTAATTTGTGCTCCCTTCACAACCCATGAACCTGATCCACTCCTGTCCATCTTCTAGGGGCAGATACAATTCTAGCCGGAAACACTGGTTATGACGGGGAATCCAGAGACAGTGCAGGCGAGGGAGAGGGTCTGTGAGGATGTCTCAAGCCAGAAGTGTGCTGAGAAACACAGTTGTTGATGTTAACGGGTTCTGGACAACACGGTGAAATTCCCAAATACACACATTTTTATGAGAATAAAGAGCTCACTTTGTCCAATTTGTGAGTCTCCTAGAACAATTCAGTAGATTGAGGTTAGATTAAAAAATATTAGCACGTTTCTTTTCTCAAACTTGCAACCAAACAAAAAAGAGAAACTGCTGTTAGAAAAATGAACATTGAATTATTACCACCCTGTGTGATAATGATGATTTTTAGAAATGGAGTGACCTGTGATAACTTAAGAGTGTCTTAATTCTGAGCCCACAATTAGACCTGAAAAGCAAATCACAGGGAGTGAAACACCTGACTCAGTGAAGCTGCACCTGGCGGTCTCTGCAGGCCCTGAGTGGTACAGGAACAGCTCCTCCCTCAGACTCAGATTAAGGACAATTTCTGCTCTTTATCTGAGGAGGTGAAGGTGAGTGTGTGGAAAGAATGAAACTTACTCTAATCAAGATCTCTGCACATGGAGAGAAACCAAAGAATAGGAGAAATGACTGGCGTCGGTTTAGATTGAACAATTTCTTATGAGAAGGGCAATACCATGTCTGAATCCTGCACAGAATTAAGAAACAATGAATTTGGGGTAAAGTAGAAAATTACAATTGTTTGCAGATTGTGTTATTAATTAAATGTCATCTGAGAAAACAAAGTAAAATCGTGGTTTTTATATAAAAATCCACAGTGTGCTGGCCCTGAGAATGCACCTCCAAATCCCTCCGACATCAGGGAAGCCCAGTAGACCAGGCCGCCAGCTACTGGGCTGCACTCTAACACCTGTCACCTGGTGTGTGCCAAAGACACCCATCCTGGGAGCCCCTCCCAGACAATGATGGTGCACAGTGGAGACACTAACGCATGGCTGCTGCTGGGACACAGTGGACATCCCTGATGGAGAACTGTGCTCAGTGAGGCACCAATGGCTTTGCTGGAGATAACTTGGAGAACAGGGTCATTAGGGAAGCTCCATCAAACTCCCACCCTTCTCCAGTGGGAGTTTGTGAGTCTGGCACTACTTGTGAGTCTGGCATTGTGGGGTAGCAGTATCCACAGACTCACGTGGCCGCCTGTGCATTTTTCTGCCTCCAATACTTACATCTGTTTTTGGGACATATGAGAATGCTTCCTCTTTTAGTTTTCTGATCCAGGGACCTCACGCTGGGCGCAAAACAGAAATGTGCAGAGGCTCAGAGGGGAAATGTTAGAAGCAGATGAAACCACAGACACTGAAGGAAAGCAGCCCTTGCCCTCCCTCCATCTGCACCTGCCCTGGGGCTGCACCTGTTTTGTGAGTGCTGCGTGTCCCCTTCAGCCCAGACTCCTTTCTTCTTTTTGCAGGAAATTTTGTGTCTGTACTCACACTGATGTTTCCTCACTTGGGACCTTATGTACAGCCATAGAGGGCCACGTCCTCAGCTCTCAGACTATTCATTTGCAGATACAGCGAGTTCTTAGCATTGTCCTTGGAAATGGAGAATCTGCCCTTCACAGAGTCTCCATGGCATATCTGACTTCCATCATATTTTATACCTATTACTCACTGCAGCCCTTTCCCTGGAGACTGGTGAACTTGGCTAATTCACAAGCTACTGCAGGCAAATCTGGAGGCTATACAGGAGAGTCTCAGGAGCTTCCCAGGTTGTCTCAGGTCCTCTATGGACTCAATCAGCTGCACCTCACACTGAAAACCTGCAAATGCACGAACATCTCAGTCAGAAACTGCCAAACATATCCACTGTTTCTCTGACTCATATCCACTCACGCTAGTTCTCTGTGAGTCACCTTTGAAAATAACAACAAGAAAAATTCAGCTTGGTTCAAACCCCATAGTGAGTCCTCTGTGTTCAGTGCTGGTTACCAAATGGAAGACCCTGGGAATTCCAGGGCTGTGGCTCTTCTCCCAGAGCTACAGGACCAGGTCTGGGCTTGTTTTCACCAGGAGAGGGAGGGCATGGTTTTCACGTCTCCTCCTCCATTGCAAGATCTGATGTGGGATGCCTGAGGAGAGGGCAGTGCCCAGAGCAGATGTGAGACTCCTGGAGTTTAGTGGCAATGGCAGCATTTGGGAAAATAGGATGACTTATAATGTGACTGTGCCATGAAACTCATTTAGCAATTATTATTTTTTACACCTGTGTACAAATACAAATATGACTACTTTAAGCAAACTTTAAGAGATATAAAGGGAGAAATAGAAAACGATACAAAAGAAAGACCTTAATACCTCATCACAATCATATATAGCAAATACAGAAAGAAAATTCTTAAGCCTCTGAACTTGAACAACACTATTGAACAAATTTACCTGAAAGACATTTATAGAACCTTCCAACCAAAACCCATATAATACACATACTTCTCAAGCACACATTGAACATTCTCCATGATAGGTTATGTTACATAATAAAATTAGCCTTAACACATTCAAAGAAGTAATGCCAACCCTTCTTCTAACTCTTTCAAAAATTGGTGAGGAGTCAACCTTCCAAACTCTTTTTTTTGAGGCTACCATTACAGTAGTACCAGTAATAGTCAAAGGCATCAGGAAAAAAGAAAACTATAGATCCATATCATCAGTAGACATAAATTAACCACCCCCAAAATAGTAAACTAAATTATAAAGTTTTTTTAGAAGGCCATACACCATGACCAACTCAAATTTATTCTAAGATGCACGGATGATTCAACATCCTCAAATCAATTTGGTACACCCACATTAAAAAAACTGAAAAAACCTCACTTTTAATCATACATAGAAAAAAATTTGAAAAAATTCAGGGTTTCATTATAAAACTCTGGATAAATTAGAAAGACAAGAAAACAACTTGAATATAATAAAAGTCATTAAGAAAAGTCACAGCTATTATACTCAATAGTAAAAGGTTAGAATATTTGGGTCTATTATCTGTAACAAGGTAAGAATAAAGCTTTAGGGATTTCACTTCCAGGCCTCATCATTTAGTACAAACAGAGTAATAAATCAGAATGGCAGTGGCATAAATGCATACAGAGAGCTTAGATACAAACCCCCATATTGATGGCCAGCTGATTTTCAGTGTGAGAACCATCGATATACAATGGCTAAATTATGTTGTCTTTCAAAGAGCGAGTTATGAAAACTGGATTTTCACATGTGAAGAGCTAAGAATTTTAGGTTAGAATAAACACAAAACTTAATTCTAAATGCTTTAAATACTTAAATGCAAAACCCGTAATTGTTTGATTCCGACAATATTCAAAAACTCTTCTGGTTTGCACAACACAGAATCAATTCAACATCCACATCTCATTCTGAACAAGCAAGCATATGCCCTTCAGTACCCCCTGGGCCATTCAAACTTCCAGATGACTCTTCCCGCAACACAGTGGAGGGTCCCAAGCACTGGGGAAAGAAGAAAGTCCTATCATCCTCTCCCCACGTGGCTGCAGGAGCCACAGCCTGAGCCCACCTGAGCTCCAGCGAAAAAACTTGAGCCCTGGAATATAGACCATATCGATCACATCTTTCTTTTTCATGGAGCAGAAAAAAAGTGAAAAAGTGAGAACAACTAAAAAGAATGAAAATGGATTGATAGCAAAAGGTGCAAGAGATGAGTGTTGATACAGCTTTGCATACTTCAGGAGAAGAGTCAGACTTGAAAGCTAGAAGGATCTATATAACACTAACTCTGGCCCAGCCTCTCTTTTGGCTGGAATCAGAATCTCCAAAGCCTTTTCTAATCAGGGAATTAAACTTAGTTTCCTGTCCTGGGTCTGATTGGAGAAGACCCACCAGGCACCACTGAGCTTCCTCATGTCTCTGATCCTGGTGACTATGGTTGAAGACGTCTCATGCCTGGAAGTGGTGATCTGCATTTTGTGCCTGTGAGACTAGGCCTTTATATTACAACTTTTTACAAGGTGTATATTTGGAGATTTGTTTTTACAAGGTGTATATTTGGAGAACTGTAAATTAGTGAGGTTCTCTGGGAAACCGTCAGATGGAGAAAGAAGTTCCAAACACTGTAAGAAAACCAGCTTCTACCCTCTATCTGCATCTGCATCTGAGGTTGAATCTGATCAGTGGGACCTGAGCGCCCCCTGTAGTCTATTTCCTGCATGTGTTTCAGCACAGAGGTTTGTGTCAGGGCTCACCCTGACTTCCCCTCACTGTCTGGCACAGTAATACAGGGTCGTGTCCTCAGCTCTCAAACTGTTCATTTCCAGATAGAGGGTGTTCTTGGCATTGTTTCTGGGGATGGTGAATCAGAACTTCACAGAATGTGTGTAGCGTGTGCTACTTCAATCACTACTAACACATGAGACCCACTCAAGTCCTTTCCCTGGAGCCTGGCAGACCCAGTGCGTCCAGTTGCTACTGAAAGTGAACCCAGATACTGTACAGGAGAGTCTCAGGGACCCCCCAGGCTGTTCCAAGTCTCCCCCAGACTCCAGCAACTGCACCTCACACTAGACGACTGAAAACAGAGGCGTCCTGGTCAGAAACTGGCATATATTTTCAGTTTCTTTAACTTTTATCCACTCACACTCAAAATCTCTAGTTCACCCTGAATCCACTTTTAAAATAGTAATAAGTAAATCCCAGCTCAGCCCAAACCCCATGGTGAGTCCTCTGTGTTCAGTGCTAATCACCAAGTGGAAAAACCTTAGAATTCCAGTGCTGAGGCTCCTCTCTCAGAACTGCAGGGTGGTGAGGCCTGGGCTGGTTTTCACCAGAGAAGGAGGGTCCTTTGCATACCTCCTACTAAATAAAAAGTCTGGGGTGGGACACCAGAGGAGAAGGCATTGCCCAGAGAAGCTGATGGTGTCCTGCAGGAGTTTGGTGACTGATGGTATTTGGAAAATATGCTCTTATTAAGAAATTGTGCTGTGATAAACACTTAGCTTTAAATATGTGTGTAAATTATGTCTGTGACACTCAAGGTTTTTTCCGTTTACAGATGTGAAAGTAAACCAGGTCACAGAGTGCCTATGTCTGTGTCTAAGTGCTCATGTCTGAGATGAGTGAGTTCCGGTATCTGAACCTGTGCTCCTCATCACTGTGCTCCCTGAACCAGGACAGAGCTGGACATGTCTAGTGTGGTTTGCAAAACTCATTGCCTATAATGAGAACATTGTGATTCTGTTACACTCTAGTGTTCACCTAAAATTATGACGAGAACTAAGGTTCATGCAGATAAATTTTCAGGTGTGACTGGCATTTAATATACTGTTATCCATGTTCTATGAGTTCTTCTTTGTCTAATTTTTTCATTTGTTTACTTTTAATAAATTTGATGAGATTTGAGATTTTAACTTCATATATTTAAAGTATCCAATTGATAAACATCACATAACTTTCACCACTATCAAAAATAAGGTGGACAAGTGAGTCCCCTCAATTTTTTGTCCTGTTTGACATTTCCTCCTCCTTTCCCTTTCCCTTCTTCTACCATTTCCCTCAGGCAACAACTGACCTTCATTAGATTATTGTAGATGAGTTTTTATTTTCCAGAATTTATAGAAATGGAAGAATTTTGTAATTACAGTTATTTGTCTTATTTTACTCAGCATAAGTACTTAGATATTTTACCTTATTGTTATGTGTATCAGGTATTTATTGATAAAAATGATGTGTATTATTTCAGTAAATGAATTCAATGTAATCATTTTTCCTATTAAGCAGCTAATATGTGGAATCTTCTGTTACTCTGGGTTTTACCAAAAATATCTGCTACTCCACTTGGAGTTGTACATAGATAAGAATTTTTTATTTTGTATTTTACAACAACGACATCTACAATAACAGATAAACAAAAATATAAAATTTGGCAAATTGTCTTTAATACTTCAGATAATAGAAGTTTTAAGACAAACAACAAATCTGAAATTTAGGGAGCGACAAGTTCTTGTAGAGAGTAACAAAGTCAGGGTATGAGATTACCTGAGGCAGAGCCTGCCGTATGAAATATAGTCAACTACAACATAAGGCTTCAAATTTATTTTGGATTGCTTGAAGTCAAGGGTGGTGAATGTGCTCCAGAGTAAAATTCTCAGGGACCAAATACTGAAGAGCCTTCCTATTCTCTGAATATCTGTCCCCTAGAAAGTGGGCAGTCACATAAATCATTCTGTACCAATGTGTCTATCTGGGAGAGAATGAGACCCACCTCCCTTACCACCACTACAGAACTAAGAAATTACACTTTAGGGGCAGGACTCTAAAACCAATATCCGAAGGGCTGAAATAGATCCTCTAGAGGATGGAACAAGGTGACAATACAAAGCCAGGCAGAAATGAAAACCCCATTGTTGCTATTAAGGCTGTAATCAGTTGGCTCTAGCTTGGGTAGCTTGGCATTGATATTCTGGTTGGGTCTGATTCCCATCAGCACAGAATGGGAGAAGGTAAAATGCTATGGTGTTTCAGCAGGTTCAGCTCTCCGAGTCTTCCAGCCTGCATTTGTTTACAGTCGGTCTTATGAATAATGAACATCCCCAGACACCTCTCATAATTATTATCCCCTATATCTCAGAGAAATTGGCATGTCCGTCTACAGATTGTTAAGCCTGAATATCAGTCAGAAAGAAACTCTAAAATAAAATTATATTTACTTGAGAATAAGCATAGCAATGGGAATATGCAAGGGCACATTTGGGTGGGTAAATGAGGCAAGTGTTTTAAAGGAAAAACGAGGAGGGCTACATATGCGGTTTTGAGAAAATTAACCTGTGAGAATGTGACCAATAACAGGGGTGGCATCAGCCTAATATTGGACAGGCAGTGCTGGGCAGATGTACTTGGAGAAGTAATTATTTTAAGGTTGTGCTGGCCTTTGTGCAAGGTTGTGGCTTTGCAGAATCGATGACAGTTCTTGTTATGGAAGACATGTGTGTGAGAACCTCCCTCATGGCCTTCCCAGCTCCATTTCCCAGGGTTTAACACAAATTGTTCCATCTGGATTCTGACAACTTTCACAGTCTAACATTGTGGTGAGAAAAGTGACTCACCATAATAATGTCGAAAGCAAAAGAAAAAAAATACTCAGTGCTGATGCTGAATTTTATATTTCATTGTCAAGAGAAGGTTCATATATGGAAGCTGTGAGGTTTTATATGACACTGACTCTGGTGCAGACTCTCCCTTGGCTATGATCATATGATCAGAATCCATAAATAGGATTCAAATCAGGGAATCTCACTGAGGTTCCTCTTCTGAGTCTGATTGGAGAAGGCTCGCTAGAACCCCTAAAATTTTTCAGGACTCTGATCTTGTTGACAATGGTTGATAATTTTTCTTCTCTATAAGTGTCAATCTACATTTTGTGCATGGGAAAATGTGTCCATGTATATATACACATGCACACACACAGAGAGAGAAATGACAGTGGTAGGCACAGAATTCTAAAGTTAGAGGGATTCTTTAGTGAAAGTGCCAGAAGAAGATGAAGTCTCACATCCTGAAAGGAAACCAGCCCCTAACCTCCGTGTGCACCTGCCTCTGGGGTTGAGTCTGATCCCTGGGGTCCTGAGTGTCCCCTGCAGCTGATTTCCTGGCAGCGTTCCTATAAGGAGGTTTGTGTCTGGGCTCACACTGACTTTTCCTCATTGAATCTCTCGCACTGTAATAGACAGCTGTGTCGTTAGCTTTCTAAGTGTTTATTTGCAGATACAGTGAGTTCTTGGTGTTTTCTCTGGAGGTGGTGAATCGGCCTTTCGCGGAGTCTGGGTAGTATGTGCCTCCACCAGTAGGATTAATGTGAGACCCATTCCAATCCCTTCCCTGGAGCTTGGCACACCTAGCGCATGCCATAGCTACTGAAGGTGAATCCAGAAGCTGCACAGGAGAGTCTTGAGGACCCACAGGAGAGTCTCGAGGACCCACAGGAGAGTCTCGGGGACCCCCAGGATGTGCCAAGCCTCCCCCAGACTACACCAGCTGCACCTCACATTGAACACCAGTGGACACAGAGACATTCTGTTAGAAACTGCCACACATCTGCACTGTTCTCTCAGTCGCCTCCACTCACACTCAATATTTCTAGTTCTTCTTGAGTCACCTTTTAGAACGACGAAACCCAGTGCAGCCCCAACTCCATGGCATGTGTTCATTGTGCAGTGCTGATCACTGAATGGAAGCACCTTGGTATTCCAGGGCTGAGGCTTCCCTCCCAGAGCTGCAGAGTCAGGGCTGGGCTGGTTTTCATCAGCTAAGGGAGGGTCCTATTTTCCTGTCTCCTACTATACAGCGAGCTCTGGATTGCCATGCCCGGGGAGAGGGGAGGACCAAGAACAGAGAAAAGATTTCCTGGGGGAGATTTGCACGGAAAATAATATTGATCGATAAGATGATTGCATTTTTTTCCTTCGGTTTATGTGATGAGTCGCAATCACTGATGTTGGGGTGGTCAGACCCAATACCAGGTCGTGGGGGTGACGAAGTCCAGCAGAGTCAAAGGAATGAGAAAAAGACAGTTTGAGAGAGAAAGTTTGACCAGGGGACCATCACGAGTGTGGAGCCTGTGAAGGCCCCGAGCTCTGGAAGCCCAGACTATTTCTTGGTGATCAAACAAAGAAACAGGTGGTGAGAATGTAGGGGTTGAAAGGGCAAGCACACGATCTACAGCTGTGATGGTTTAGCATTTATATGGAACATGTTCTGCTACTTGAGATAATGGGAATACAATCGATCTAGGAGCCTGGGAGGGCTAGAAGCAAGGAGCCAGCAAGTCTAGACACATTCCAAAGGCCACGAGGGATTTTATGCCCTGAGCCCTGGACATTATGTCAGACATGCAAGCCCTGCCTCAACTTTTTTCCCCAACACAGCTTTTTCCCAACATGCCCCGCTTCCTTTTTGTGAAACCACCACAGCTATCATTATTACTAGCATAAAAGGTAGCTTCTTTTAATTGAGCAAGGCAATTGCAGGCTCTGCGGCCCATAATTTCTGGTTGGTGATCCAGCTTCATTTTTCGTATCCCTTATTCCAAATGGAGTTGCTCTGGTTTGAATGCTTCCCACAACCTCCCCTTTCCCTTTTACAAGGGGACCCTTCATCCTAGGGGCAGAAGGATGAAGGACCGTCTTCTGTAACTTCTTCATACTGAATAGGGGCAATGATATTCCTGCCAATTAGGGTCTCTCGTATTCAGAGTAGAGAGGAGCTCAGTCAGAAAACATTGGTCTGTTAAGCATCTATGGTATCTCTGAATCCCAGCAAAGGTAAAACCCTGGCGCTCCAGCAGTTTGTTTCCTTTGTGCTTTTCTTGATCTGTCCCCATGTTATGGGGATTGATGTCAGTATGACTCCGGTCCGTGCTCGTTCCATCTTTGCATTCAAATTCAACTGTCTCATGGCTCTTACTGGGGGGAACCTGATCCATGGTTGGGATCCATGGGTCCCTCCAGTCTCCCTTTCCAGACACTGGCATTACCGCTAGACCAGGGAGCCCTCTGGTGGCCCTGTCCGGGCATAACAGAAGGATCACACCCTTGTCTGGTCACTTCTCACCATGTCCCTTCAGCGCCTATCTCTGTATGGCCTGGTTTTGCCTAGGTTATGATTGTAGAGTGAAGATTATTATAATATTGGAATAAAGAGTAATTACTACAAACTAATGATTAATGATACTTATAATCATGTCTATGATCTATATCTAGTATAACTCTTGTTATTTTATATATTTTATTATACTGGAAAAGCTCGTGGCCTCAGGCTTTTGCCTTGGCACCTGGGTGGCTTGCTGCCCACACAGCCCGTATCATGCCTGTGTGCTCATTAAATCTCTTTTTCCTCTAGGAGAGGCAGGTTAATCATGAAACTGAAGCTTCAAGATGACTTTATTTGCCGTATGCAAGGCAGCCCATGATTTATTTTTTCCAGGGACTACAACCAACCAGGCCTGTGTGTCCATCTGTAAGCATCCAACAGCAGGTCAACTATACAAATAGGTCTTTTGTCAGACACTTGATTAACTCAATATACAGCCTTTCCTGTTGGATTAGTACTACACCAAAGCCTCCTTTTCTTTTCACTGTGCTGCTTCCCAGTTTTATGTAAGGTAACAGCAACAATTTAGGAATTATTTCTCCTCAGGAGGAAGACCACAGAGCTGAGGAACTAATAACTAGTTGAATTTTTCCGATGTAATCATAATAAATTACTCCAATATGCACAGTGATACCTCTAGATCTTTCAAGTAATAGACTAACTGTTCTGGAGAGTAAGGGTCCCCTAACTCCCATAGAGACCTTTTTTGGTGGTTCTCCAGGAAACAAGGAGATGGGAATTGTGCTGCAAAGGTCTACGACAGCACTGTCTGCTGTGGTGGGGGACAGTTGTTGTACATTTGTAAGGGCACTGACTGTGCCAGGTACGCCTCAGTTTGCTGAGGGGCTCCAGGTGGGCCCCTCTTCCCATTTCCTGGAAGAGGTTGTCCATCTTTGCTAAATGTAGAATGACACTGACTTGCCCAGTGATGGCCTTTTTCACAATGGGGGCATACACCAGGGTTTTTCTGTTGTTTGGTGGTAGTAGTTCTTGCCTTTTGACTTCCTTTTCTACATTCCTTGTGTGTCCAAATTGCCCGCAATTAAAGTAAGAGCCTGAGAAAAGGGGCATATTTTTTCTGACTCAATCCAGCTATAGCCCGAGCTAAAAGAGTAGTCTCATGTAAGTTACCTCCAATGCCATTGCAAGTTTTAATATATTCAGCAAAATGAGCCTTCCCTCTCAGGATTCTAATAGCAGTTTGACACTCTGCATTAGTATTATCATATGCAAGCAGCTGTATTAAAACATCTTGAGCTGTTTTATCAGTTATGGCTTTATACACAGCCTCTTGGAGCTGAGCAATAAAAATCTATATATGGTACTTTAGGTCCTTGTCGAACAGAACTGAAGGGAGGATATTTTTCCCCTGTAAAATTTGTTCTTTCCCATGCCGGTAAGCACACAGAGTGCAGCTGAACAATGGCAACATTCTCCATTACTGCTTGACCCCTAATCGACCCCTATTAGGGCCGATTCCCATTAACTGTTCAACGGAAACAGGCACAGGTGACTGTGCTTGTGTATTTTCCCTTGCCTGAGTTTGAGCTTCATCAGCACACCAGGTTTTAAACTGGATAAGATGGAGTGAGAACAGATTTTGTCAAAGTATCCCAATCATATGGTATTAACCTATTATCCAGAGCCACATCTTTTTTAACAAAGTTTGCACAAAAGGGGAGTTCGGTCCATATTGACTAATGGCCTGCTTGAATACTTTTAACAGCTTAAATGGAAAGGTGGTTCAGTTAGAGTAACTGGAATTGCCAAGCTTCAAGGTCTCCGTTGGCTCTAGCCTTTTGAATGGAATTTTGTACAGCACCACCAATTGCTCCACGTTTTCATGTTGTAACTACAGGAGAAGTTTTGTAGCTAATACATTTTCTCACCCATTAAGGGGCGAGAGAGGAGGTGGCCATTCACTTAATTCAGCAGGTGGAGCTGACGGACTAGAAGAACATATTTTTTTTAGTTTTCCTTTTATTTTCCTCTGGTTTCTATTCTTCACATTCAGAATCTGAAGTTAGTTTTGTACACTCATCCCCCTCTTCCTCATCTGAATCTGCCTCATCATCTGTTTGAAACGGCTCAAGAGTTGCCTTTATTAGCGCCCACCTTGACCAAACGGAGACTGCAATTTTGTTCCATCTTTACATGCTTTTTTAAAATCTCTGCCAATTCTCTCCCATTCATCCAACTCCATAATCCCTTGTTCCGGGAACCATGAGCAAAAACTGCTCTCCTATACTAAAGAGTGATAACATATTCTGAGTACTAACTTTCAATTCCTCTCTTTATAATAACCGCCTTAAGAAATTTAAATAAGCAGAACGTTTGCTTTCACTCTGTCCCATTGTTACCCTGGTTCTTCTGAGCTCTCAGCTTCCCCTCTGAGATTCTTCTAATCATGATCGGGTGTCCTCTGACAATACTTCCTCCACTTTTACATGTTCTGGCGTTTCTTCACCAGGGTCTTTGTCGCCCCACATTTGGCGCCAGGAATGTTGGGGTAATTAGAGCCAACACAAGGTCGTGGGGGCAACAAAGTCTGGCGGAGTCAAAGGGATGAGAAAAAGACAGTTTGAGAGAGAAAGTTTGACCAGGGAGCCATATTCAAGCATGGAGCCTGTGAAGGCCCTGAGCTCTGGGAGCCCAGACTATTTATTGTTGATCAAACAGAGAAACAGGTGGTGAGAATGTAGGGGTCGAAAGGGCAAGCGCATGATCTACAGCTGTGATGGTTTAGCCTTTATATGGAACATGTTCTGCTAGTTGAGATAATGGGAATACAATTGACCTAGGAGCCTGGGAGGGCTGGAAGCAAGGAGCCAGCAAGACTAGACGCATTCCAAAGGCCACGAGGGTTTTTATGCCCTGAGCCCTGGACATTATGTCATATATGCAAGCCCTGCCTCAGCTTTTTTCCCAACACTCAGCTTTTTCCCAACACATTGATTTCTGTGTGTTTGAGCATGAAATACAACACGGTCATAACAAGAATATGTTCTTTGCAGCAGCGTAGATGGATCTGAAGGTCATTATCCTAAGCAAACTAACACAGTAACAGAAAACTACCACTTGTTCTCATTTATAAGTGGGAGGTAATCATATTGACTTAAAGAAGAAAACAACACACACTGGGACCTACTCGATTGTGGCGGGTGGGAAAAGGGTGAGAACTGAAAAACTACCCATTAGGTACTACAATTATTACCTTAGTGGCAACACAATCTGTATATCAAACCCACGTAACTCACAATTTAACTATATAACACACCCTGCACATGTATCCCTGAACCAAAAACAAAAGTTTAAAAACATTTTAGTTATTTTTTTAAATTTTTTTAAATTTATTTTTATTATTTTTTTTATTAGGACACCTGAATACACACAGGCATTTCAAATGCTCTCCAGAATTTTTTTTTTTTTTTTTTTTTAAACAGCATTTCGTTCTTGTTGCCCAGGCTGAAGTGCAGAGGCATGATCTTGGCTCACTAAAAACTCTGCCTCCAGGTTCAAGCAATTCTCCTGCCTCAGCCTCCCCAGTAGCTAGGATTGCAGCTGCCACCACATCCAGCAAATTTTTATATTTTTACTAGAGATGGGGTTTCACCATGTTGGTCAGGATGGTCTCAAACTCCTGACCTCAGGTGATGCACTCACTTCACCCTCCCAAAGTGCTGAAAGTACAGACCTGAGCCACTGCACCTGGCCTAGGATTTTTTTTTGTGTGACTTTTCTGTTAATTTTTAATGAACGTGAAAAAAAGAAAAACTTAGATTTCTACGACTATGTAAGTAAAATAATGTATTTTAAAATTTTACGGTCACACACAAATACAAACATACACAGCAATGAAACACATTTCTGAACACCAAAGCAAGCAACATACATTTGTTTCTATATTATTCTAATTAATTAATTGATTTGAATTTGTTTGTATTTATAGTTTGAGGTTTTAGTCCAAACTAATATTCTTCTATGAATGTCTGTTTATTCCAATATAAATTAAGAAATATATGTAAATGTATGTTTTAGTAAAACTTACTGTAACTGCCATTATTGGAAAAGGCATCATTGAAATATACAATGGTATTCCTTATATATTCTCTTATGGCTTATTTCTCATTTTTGCTAGCAGCATACTTTTTAATTAATGTAATAATACATTATACATTATAAATAAATGTAATAATAAGGCAAACATCTCTATTAAAATTTTATTACACAATTTGTTGAAATAACATTGTTTTTTAAAATTTGTCATCTTTTTCCAATTTAAATTACATTTAAATCTTAAAATAAAATATTAAGTATTAAAAGATAACATTTTCAACTTTAAATAATGTTTTTTATTCTGCAATTGTTTTACATGAATTTTTAACATAAACTCTATATGTTGTTTATTTGACAGTATTCCTGGATGCTAGAGAATATCCATTAATGTAGAACTAAAGTCAGCCCAAGGTTCCCAGGATTCACTCAAAATGGCAGCTTGCTAGACGGTGGTCAGAAAGTGTGCAAATACAATAGGGATTTGGGCTTTATCATCAAAGCCGTAGTGAGCCCAAGGGTTGAGCACACAGGGGGCAGCAGGAGCTGCAGAGCCCACTGTGGGGTACTTAGGGAAGCGGGGGATGGAAGGGGGTGATGTCTGCAGGACCCTAGAAAAGGATGAGGAGAGCAGGGAGTCTGCAGGTAGATGAGTATATTCTAAGGACTGTTACCTTCCCATACTTGGTTGGCTTCAGTGATCATGAAGAGAAGTGAACTGATTCACCAGACATGGATGAGACAAAGTTAATGGACTTGCCGATTCCTTGAGCGGAAACTGAGGAATATAAAAGGTGTGAACAGAAGAAGGGAAGGTGGAGAAATAGACTGAGGGTCAGAACCCCAGGAGCCACCAAAGTGGAGGACAGAAGCAGTTAAAGTGATGTTTCATCTCCATAAACAGCAGATGAAACGGAAATACACTCAACACATTCATATGCTGAGTTATTGGTAGAAAAGCATTCAAAATAGTGTGACTGACACAGTGCAAAAAACAGAAATCTGTTTGTGGAAATAGCTTAAAGTAAACACACACAATTTCTTCATTTTAAAATTTACTTATATATTATTGCTATTCTTATTACAAAAATATAAAGAATTACAAGTTTAATTGAATTCTAGTTCTAAGTTAAGATTTTGTAGACGAGAAAAACATACATTCCAAGGAAGAAATGGCAAGAGATCCTGGGAAGACTTTTGCTTCACCAGGTAAGAAGTCACAAGGTCTAAAAAAACAAACACACCATCCCCAAGCACTTGATAAGAGAGCTGCCTCTCAAGAAAATCCCTGCGACCTGAGTGCCCCCTTGTGTCCTGAGCGCCCCCTGGTGGTTCTGAGCGTTCCCTGCTATCCTGAGCGAACCCTGGTGTCCTTTGCACTCCCTTATGGTCCTGAGCGACCCCTGGTGGTTCTGAGAGCCTCCTGGTGTCCTGAGCGTCCCCTGTTGTCCTGAGCGCCCCTGGTGGTTATGAATGTCCCCTGGTTTCCTTTGTGACCACCTGGTGGTTCTGAGTCCCCTGGTGTCCTGAGCACCCCCTGGTGGTTATGACCATCCCCTTTTGTCTTGAGCGCCCTCTGGTGGTTCTGAGCATACCCTGGCGTCCTGAACCTCCCCTGGTGTCCTGAGTGGCCCCTGGTGGTTCTGAGTGTCCCCTGGTGTCCTGGGCGCCCCCTGGTGGTTCTGAATATCCCCTGGTGTCCTGAGTGTCCCCTAGTGGTTATGCTCATCCCCTCTTGTCTTGAGCGCCCCCTGGTGGTTCTGAGCGTCCCCTGGTGTCCTGAGCCTCCCCTGGTGTCCTGAGTGCCCTCTGGTGGTTCTGAGTGTCCCCTGGTGTCCCGAGCATCCCCTGGTGTCCTGAGTGCCCCTTCCTGGTTGTCAGCGCCCCCTGGTGTCCTGGGTGCCCCCTGGTGGTTCTGAGTGTCCCCTGGTGTCCTGAGCATCCCCTGGTGTCCTGAGTGCCCCTTCCTGGTTGTCAGCGCCCCCTGGTGTCCTGAGCGCCCCATGGTGGTTATGACCATCCCCTTTTGTCTTGAGCACCCTCTGGTGGTTCTGAGCGTCCCCTGGTGTCCTGAGCCTCCCCTGGTGTCCTGAGCGCCCTCTGGTGGTTCTGAGCATCCCCTGGTGTCCTGAGCGTCCCCTGGTGTCCTGAGCCTCCCCTGGTGTCCTGAATGCCCTCTGGTGGTTCTGAGTGGCCCCCTCGTATCCTGAGCACCTCCTTGTGGTTATGAGGACCCCCTTGTGGTTCCTGAGCGCCCCCTGGTGTCTCCTAAGCCCTCCCTGGCATCTGCGTCACCCCATTGTGGTTCTGAGCAGTGCCTACCACACAGTCCCCTTCTGTCTCTCTGCAGGGAGGTTTTTTGTCTGGGCTCACACAGATGTCCCCTAAGTGTCTCTCTAACAGTAATACATGGCTTTGTCCTCAGATCTCAGGTTTGTCATTTTGAGGGACACTGTGCTCACAAGGGTGTCCCTGTAGAATATGAATCTTCTGTGTATCAATTGAGGGTACCACTAACAAATTCCACTTGAAACACTCACTGTTGCCGCCCACCCCAACCTTTGTCCTGAAGCCTGTTGGGCTGAGTTCATGCTAGAGTCATTGAATTTGAATCCAGAGGCTTTGTAAGGAAGGCTCTGAGAATTATTGGGCTGTGCCATTTCTCTCCCACATTCCACCCGTGAACTTCATGTAGGACTCCTACAAACAGAGGGAACAGGCTGAGAAGCAGCCACAACTGCATTGATGCACAGGGACCTTAGCTCTGAGAGTGATTAAAAGGGAAGCCCAGATCACCACAGACCCTAAGGTGTGGACACAGAGGAAGGGCACAGATATCAGGTGGCTTCCCACCAGGACATTTGTGGAGAGGGAATTAGCTTCATTTTATGAGCGTGGGGTGGCACATTTACACCTCTTTCTCCTCTTTCTCCCCGTGGATAACTGCACTGCTCAGCAGGGCTCATCCCTCTGCCTCTAGATTTCAGGGAGTGCAGGATCACAGAATCACTGGAACTGGGTCCTCTGTCTTAATTTTCTCATCACTCTTCTTTTTCTCTAATGGGAACCTGGTTTAGATATTATCAACCTTCATCAACAAGTAAGTCAAGGAAGTACATGAAAAGGAAGTGTTAGGAAGTGTCAGTTAGTACATGAACAGGAACTGATTTGCATGTCTCCTGCTTCAGAGTCAGTTCTGGGGTGAAATTCCTGAGGAGACAGCAATGCCCACAGTAGATAAGAGTGTCATTTGTAACATTTGGAAATACATAATTTTCCACTCTGTCCTTAAGCAGCTACTGATCTTTTTTGTTACTTTAGATTCATTTTAATTTTTTATAAATTGTAGAAATAGAATCATACTTTATGCACTTGTATGTGTTGGCTTATTTTAGTTAGCATAATTTTTGTGAATACAATGTTGTTTTGTGTATCAAAGTTGTATTAGTGTTCTCCAGAGAAATAGAACTAATATAACATATATATGTGTGTATACATATATATATATAGTTTATTAGAAATAATTTTCTCACACAATTACAAGACGAAAATTCCATGATAGGCTTTCTACAAGCTTGGGAAGAGAGAAACTGGTAGTGGCTCAGTCTGAGTCCAAAAGTCTCAAAACCAGAAAAGCCAACAGGGCAACCTTTAGTCTCTGGCCGAGGGCCTAAAAGACCTCAGCAAGCCCATGGTTCAAGCTCCAGGGTCCAACCACCAAAGAGCCTGAAGTCTTATGTCCAAAGGCAGGGGGAGTGGAAAAAAGCAGCCAGTATGGAAAACAAAACAAACAAAACAAAAACATAAGGTGAAGCAAGCAATGTTATCTCATCTTCTTCCACCTGCTTTATCCTAGCTGTGCTGGCAGCTGATTAGATGATGCCCAACCACATTGAGGCTGGGTCTTCTTCTTGCAGTCCACTAACTCAAATGTCAGCCTCTTCTGGCAACACCCCCAGAGACATACTCAGAATCAATACTTTTTCAGCCTCCTGGGCACCCTTTAATCCAATCAAGATGACAACTAATATTAACTATCACTAGCCTACCCCTTGTCAACTTAGCACCTTACACATCACCTAAAATCATGCTTGATCTCCAAATAAAGACAGTAATAAGGTCATAATTATGCTTAACATAATACATCTATCCTTCATACAACTGAAAGTGCACTAATCCTTAACCTAGATGTCACTACATAAAGTTAACATTTAAATGCTGATATTAAGTGAACAAATCTTATGTTACATGATAAAGAAAATAATAATATAGTCAAACTTTTTCTTAGTATAGTTATACACTTGCACAAATATATTCTTAACAAAATAAAGAGGAAATGCTCAAAGAAAATAATAATATAGTCAAGCTATTTTCTTAGTATAGTTATATACTTGCACAAATATATTCTTAACAAAATAAGGAGGAAATGCTCATGACAATTACAGTCCTCATTTCTGCAACTGGTCACATAGTCATACCTGTTATTGATAACTACCATCTTCTACTGCCCATTCTACATTTTCTTTGCCTTCACCAAGTAACTTGGCTGGTCATGTTTTGTTTTTACCTGGTAAAGTGACCCAAACTTTTATTCCTAAAGAATCTGGGCCATTTGTAGTCCAGCCTTCAATGGGTTGTTGTAGTTTCCCATTGACCTTAATCACATGGCAAAGTAATACTAAGAGATGCCCAAAGGAATCTCCTGTATTCCAGACATTATGTTTCTTACCTGCATTGTGGAGTAGTAGTCTGATTTCACCTTGATAGTCCGGGTCAATCAACCCAGCCATACACATTATAGAGATGTTTTTTCCAATTTATGTAAATGCATGTCTTTGGAATTTTGTATGGGATTTTATTGAATCTGTAAATTAGTGTGAATATATTCACGATATAAGTTCCCCTAACACATGAACATTAAGGTAGCTTTCCATTTATTTGAGTTTTTTTTCAATTTTAATCAATAAATTGTAACTTTCATTCTGTGGATTTTTTATCCTGTTAAATTTGTTTCTGTAACATTTATTTTATAAATTATAAGCTGTCCTAATTATAATTGTTTTCTTGATTTTAATTTTGAATAAAAATTTCTTAGTGTATACAAAAGATATTGTGGGTTGATTTTTTAAAATTTCAATAGCTTTTGGGTTAAAGGTATTTTTTTGTTAGATGGATGAATTACATACTAGTAAATTCTGAGAGTTTAATAGACTCATCACCTGAATAGTGCACTCTGTATCTAAAATGTAGCTATTTTCTCTGTAGTCTCTAACCTATTCTTTACCTTCTGAGTCTCTGAAGTCTACTAAATCACGCTGTATGCCTTTGCAAGCTCATAGCCTAGCTCCCACTTATAAGTGAGAACACACGGTTTTTGGTTTTCTACTCCTGTGTTACTTCACTTACAGTAATTGTCTCCAGCCTCATCCAAGTTGTTGCAAAAGACATTATGTCATTCCCTTTAATGAGTTAGTAATATTTCATGGTGTCTATATGCCATATTTTCCTTATGAACTCATTAGTGAATGGGCACTTAAATTGGTTCCACATCTTTTCAATTTTGAATCGTGCTGCTATAAACATACATATACACGTGTCTTTTTCATATAATGACTTTGTTTTATTTGGGGAGATATCCTGTGCTAAGATTGTTGGATCAAATAGTAGATCTACTTTTTTGCTTTTTAAGTAACCTCAATAGAGTTTTCCATAGAGGTTGTACTAAATTACATTTTCAGCAGCAGTGTTCCATTGAAATGAAACAAATGGAACAAATGAAAAAGTTCCATTTTGGGTTTTTTTTGACTTTTTATAATGGCCATTCCTGCAGGATGAGGTGGTGTTTGATGGTGGTTTTAATTTGTATTTTCCTGATGATTAGTGATGTTACACAGTTTTTCATGTTTGTTGGCCATGTGTATATATTCTTATGAGAAATATCTATGTATGTCCCTTGTCCACTTTTAAATGGAATTATTTTTCTCTTTCTCAGCAACTTAAGTCTTGTGTAGATTCTGGATATGAATCTTTTGCCAGATGTGTAGTTTGCACATATTTTCTCCCATTCTTGGGTTATCTTTTCACTCTGTTGACTATTAATTGTGCTGTACAAAAGCATTTTAGTTTAAATAGATTCCATAAATTTATTTTTGTTTGTGTTGCATTTGCTGTTGGGGTCTTAGCTATAAATTCTTTGCCTACCCTGACGTCTAAAAGTGTTTTTGCATATTGCTTTCTTGAATTTTTAGAGTCTTATATTTAAGTATCTGACTCGTCTTGAGTTGATCTTTTATATGGTGACAGATAGAAATCCAGTTTTATTGATTTACATATGGCTTGCTAATTTTCCCAGTACCAGATATTAAATAAAGTGCCTATTTTCCAATTTATATTTTTATATGCTTTGCAAAACATCAGTTGGTTTTAAACATTTGGCTTTATTTCTAGGTTCTCCATTTTGTTACAATGATCTATGTGCCTACTTTTATTTCAGTAACATGTTATTTTGGTAACTTTAGCCTTGTGGTATAATTTGAGGTTTAGTAATGTGATGCCTCAATTTTTAAATTAGGATTTTGATGGCTATTTGGGCTCCTTTATGTTTCATATAAATGTTAGCATTTTTAAAAATTCTGTAAAAAATAATGAGGGTATTTTCATAAGAATTGCATTGAATCTGCAGATTGCTTTGTGCACTATGGTCATTTTCACAATATTCATTCTTTTGATCATTGAGCATGGGGTGCATTTCCATTTGTTCATGTCATCTGTGATTTCTTTCAGCAGTGTTTTTTAGTTCTCCTTGAAGAGATCTTTCAACTCTTAGGTTAAAAGTATTCCTAAGAATTCTATCTTCTTGTAGCTGCTGTAAAAGGGATGAAGTTATTGATTTGATTCTCAGCTTTGTTGTGTTTCATGTATAGCAGTGCTACTAATTTGTGTACATTTATTTTTTACACTGACAATTCATTTATTAAAACTAAGAGTATTTTGGAACACTCTTTAGGATTTTCTAGGTATATAATCACTTCATCTGTAAACAGTGATAGTTTGACTCTCTCTTTCCAATTTAGATGCCCTTATTTTTTTTCTCCTAATTGCTCTGCCTAGAACTTCCAGAACTATATTTAACAGAAGTGGTGAACATGTGCATTCTTGTATTTTTTGTTTTCACGCGGGGAATGCTTTTAACTTTTCCCATTCAGTATGATGCTGGCTGTGGATTTTTCATGTATAACTTTTATTATTTTGAGGTAGGCTCCTTCCATGCCTAGTTTGTTTAGAGTTTTTATCTTTAAAGAATGCTGAGTTTTGTGAAATGCTTTTTCTGTGTCTATTGAACTAATAATATGGTTTCTGTTTTTAATTGTTTATGTGATTATCACCTTTATTGAGTTGTGTATGTTCAAATAATCCCTGCATTTCTGACACGAAACCCACTTGATCATGGTGATTTAGCTTTTTGATGTGCTGTTGGACCCAGTTAGCTATTTTTATTAGTATTTTTAGATATGTATTTATCAGCAAAATTCATCTGTTGTGTGTGTGTGTTTATGTGTGTATTCTTTCCTGGTTTTGAAATCTGGATTACACTATTTTCATTGGATAATTTAGGAAGTTTTTTTTTCTAAATTAAAAAAAAATGTTTCCATAGAATTGGTAGCGATTTTTCTTTGAATTTTTGATAGAATTCAGCTTTGAATTCACCTGACCCTATTTCGTTGCCATTATTGTTGGCAATTCTTAAATTACTGATTCAATCTCACTGTTTGTTATTTGTCTATGGAAAGTTACTGTTTTTTCTTGATTTAACCTAGGAGTGTTGTAGGTTTCTAGAAATTTGTCCATTTCCTTTAAGCCTTCTAGATTGTGCACATGAAGGTGTACATAGTAGTCTCAACTTATTTTTATATTAGTGATGTAGATTTTAATGTTCATTTCATTTCTGATTGAGCTTATTTGGATCTTTGCTCTTTTTTTCTTGGTTACTCTAGCTAATGGTCCATGAATCTGCTTATTTTTCAAATAACCAACTTTTTGTTTCTTTTTTTTTTTTTTGTATTTTTTGTTTGAATTTCATTTAGGTCTGCTCTGGTCTTTGTTATTTCTTTTCTCCTTCTGGTTTTAGGTTTAGTTTGTTCTTGTTTGTCCTGTTTCTTTAGGCATGACATTAGGTTGTCAATTTGTGCTCTTTCAGACTTTTTGACATAGGCAACTGACACTATAAACTTTCCTCTTACCACTGATTTCACTGTATTTCTTGAGGTTTCCTTGTCTCCTTATTATCATTTAATTAAGATAACTTGTAAATTTTCATCTTGATGTCATTGTCAATACAGATATTATTCAGGAACAGATGTCTTAATTTCTATGTATTTGTTCAGTTTGGAGGGTTCTTTAGAGAGCTGACTTTTAGTGTTACTCTGCTGTGGTCTGAGAAGATTCTTGATATAATTTAATTGTTTAAAAAATATATTGAGATTAATTTTGTGGTCTACTATATGTTCTATCTTGAAAATGTTGCATGTGCTGATTAGAAGGATGTTTATTCTGTAGATTCTGGACAGAATGTTTTGTAAATATCTGCTACATCTATTTGTTCCAGTGAGTCATTTAAGTCCATTGTTTCTCTGTTGACTTTCTGTCTCAAAGATATGTCTAGTGCTGGGAGTAGTGTATTAAAGTCTCCCACTATTATTGTTTTGCTATCTATCTCATTTATTAGATCAAGTAGTACTTGTTTCATGAATCTACTTCCTCCAGTGTTTGGTGCATATCAAATTTAGAATTGTGATGTTGTCTTGTTGAATTGATCCCTTCATCATTAGATAGTTATCATCTATGCCATTTGCAATTTTTAATATTTATTATTAATTATACTTTAAGTTTTGGGATACATGTGCAGAACGTGTAGGTTTGTTACATAACTATACACATGCCATGGTGGTTTGCTGCACCCATCAATCTGTAACCTGTATTAGGTATTTCTCTGAATGCCATCACTTCCCTATCCTCCACCCCCTGACAGGCCCGGTTGTGTGATGTTCTCCTCCCTGTGTCCATGTGTTCACATTGTTCAGCTCCCACTTATGAGTGAGAACATGCACTGCCTGGTTTTCTGTTCGTGTGTTAGGCTGCTGGGAATGATGGTTTCCAGCTTCCTCCATGTCCCTGCAAAGGACATGAACTCATCTTTTTTTATGGCTGCATAGTATACCATGGTGTATATGTGCCACATTTTCTTTATCCAGTCTATCATTGATGGGCATTTCGATTGGTTCCAAGTCTTTACTATTGTGATTAGCGCTGCCAAAAACATACATCTGCATATGGCTTTATAGTAGAATGATTTATAATCCTTTGGGTGTATACCCAGTAATGGGATTGTTGGGTCAAATGGATATTTCTGGTTGTAGAGCCTTGAGGAATCACCACGCTGTTTTCCACAATGGTTGAACTAATTTACACTCCCACCAACAGTGTAAAAGCGTTCCTATTTCTCCACATCCTCTCCACCATCTGTAATTTCCTGACTTTTTAATGATTCCCATTCTAACTGGCGTGAGATGGTATCTCGTTGTGATTTCGATTTGCATTTCTCTAATGACCAGTGATGATGAGCCTTTTTTCATACATTTGTTGGCTGCATAAATGTCTTTTTTTGAGGAGTGTCGGTTCATATCCTTCACCCACTTTCTGATGGGGTTGTTAGTTTCTTTCTTGTAAGTTTCTTTAAGTTCCTTGTAGATTCTGGATATTAGCCCTTTGTCAGATGGAGAGATTCCAAAATTTTCTCCCATTTTGTAGGTTGCCTGTTCAATCTGATAATAGTTTCTTTTGCTGTGCACAAGCTCTTTAGTTTAATTAGATCCCATTTGTCAATTTTGGCTTTTGATGCCATAGCTTTTGGTGTTTTAGTCATGAAGTCTTTGCCCATGCCTGTGTATTGAATGATATTGCCTAGGTTTTCTTCTAGGGTTTTTATGGTCTTAGACCTTATGTTTAAGTTTATAATCCATCTTGAGTTAATTTTTGTATGAGATGTAAGGAATGGGTTCAGTTTCAGTTGTCTGCATATGACTAGCCAGCTTTCCCAACACCATTTATTGAATAGGGAATCCTTTCTCTATTGTTTGCTTTTGTTAGGTTTGTCAAATATCAGATGGTTGTAGATGCATGGTGTTATTTCTGAGGCCTCTGTTCTGTTCCATTAGTCTATGTATCTGCTTTGGTACCAGTACCATGCTGCTTCAATTACTGCAGCCTTGTAGTATAGTTTGAAGTTGGATAGGGTGATGTCTCCAGATTTGTTCTTTTTGCTTAGGATTGTATTGGCTATCAGGGGTCTTTTTTGGTTTCATATGAAATTTAAAGTAGTTTTTTCTAATTCTGTGAGGCTAGTCAATGATAGCTTGATGGGAATAGCATAGAGTGTATACGTTACTTTGGGCAGTATGGCCCCTTCCCTCCTTCCCTCCTTCCCTCCTTCCCTCCTTCCCTCCTTCCCTCCTTCCCTCCTTCCCTCCTTCCTTCCTTCCTTCCTTCCTTCCTTCCTTCCTTCCCTCCCTCCCTCCCTCCCTCCCTCCCTCCCTCCCTCCTTCCTTCCTTCCTTCCTTCCTTCCTTCCTTCCTTCCTTCCTTCCTTCCTCCTCCTCCTCCTCCTCCTCCTCCTCCTTCTTCTTCTTCTTTCTTTCTTTCTCTCTTTCTTTCTTTCTCTTTCTCTCTTTCTCTCTCTTACTTTCTTTTCTTTCTTTCTTTCTTTCTTCACACTCTATAGCCCAGGCTGGAGTGCAGTGGTGCGATCTCCGCTCACTACAAGCTCCGCCGCCTCCCGGGTTCACACCATTCTCCTGCCTTAGCCTCCAGAGAAACTGGGACTCCAGGCGCCCACCACCACGTCCAGCTAATTTTTATTTTGTTGTTGTATTTTTAGTAGAGACGGGGTTTCACCGTGTTCACCAGGATAGTCTCGATTTCCTGACCTCGTGATCTACCCGCTTCGGCTTCACAAAGTGTTGGGATTACAGGCGTGAGCCACCGCGCCCAGCCAGAATGGCCATTTTCATGATAATTTATTCTTCCTAACCATGAGCATGGAATGTTTTTCCATTTTTTGTTTTCTTCAAAAAGGGCAAACAAAACAAAATGTAATTCTACATCAGATTCCAAGTTCTTCAGTTCTGGGATTCGGACTGGCGCTCCTTAATCCTCAGCTTACAGACAGCCTATTGTGGAACCTTGCAATTGTGTAAGTTTGTAGTTAATAAACCCATAGGTTTATTAAGTATATATAATAAGATATATATATTAGTTCTGTAGATATATGTAGTAAATATATATGAGATATATATTTATTAGTTCTGTCCCCCTAAGAGAACCCTCTTTTATTATGAATACCTAATAAACCCATACATAAATATGGGTTTATAAATAAACCCATAAATTTGTATGGGTTTATTAAGTATATATAAGATATATATATATATATATATCAGTTCTGTGTGTGTGTGTATATGTATATGTATAAAGTAAATATATATGAGATATATATGTATTAATTCTGTTCCCCTAAGAGAACCCTGATTAATACAGTCACATTCAGACTCAGGGTCACAATGCCTTCCTAGGAATACAGACCCAGGAGAGATTAGAGACTCCCCCTTTAGTCTAATGCATTCCACCAATTTAGCAATTGTCAGATAAATGTAACAATGGAAGGCACCCGATGAAGCTGAAAGAGATTCTCTGGAGGGCAGAACAAGGTGAAGAGACAAAGTCAAGCAGAAAAGAAAAACAAGGTATCACAGGATCACTGGCGGATGTGGTGGACATGAAAGAACAGAGTTAGATTAAATTTTGAAACCTTTATATCAGTCTTTAGTAATTCATATGATAAAATTGTTGGCCTCATCAATGGAGTCTTATTATCCCCATCAGGGATGACTGTCCACATGGGCACGTGGTGCAGTTCTAGTCATGGAGGCAGGGGAGGTGATCTGTTGGGGCTTTCGTGGTCATTCAGAGCAGAGTTTCAGTATTGTCTATTCCTCACTTCCAGACAATATGTGACCCTTGGGAATGTTGTCCCTATGTCTCTGCATGACTGGAGTCACTGCGGGAGTGAAGCTGACTTTCTGGATGCATCAGTGTGGAAAACTGAGACAAGACATTACCTTGATACATGAGCTGTCAAATTAGCCAAGCCCGGAGGCTCTCATATCCAGGTTTCTTGTTTCATTAGATTGTGATTTTTCTAATTACTTAGTCAGCCTACGTTGTCTTTGTTCACGCTCTGCTAAAATAGCCACATATAATAATCTAGAGGCATTAAGCTAAATAAATAACTAATTTGAAAATTATAACAAGTCCCAAATGAAGTCAAAGTTACTATGTAGTTCGTAATGTGATAGACAGAAGACATGGCTGGATACTTTGGGCTCACATCTCTATTATGTAAATATTTTAAACAATTAAATATCCCTTAGGTAAGATTTCTGTTAAGATCCTTGATTTAAGATTATATATTGATGGATAACACTTCAAAAATAAAACTGAAGGTTATTATCCAGTAATTCATATTGGTAGTACAAACTTATTTTAGGATGTATTTCTCTACACGATGTAAAATCAGCCCAGAAGGCAGAAGTTATTGTATTTAGTAGGGCGAATTAAATACATATGTTTTAGAGCACTGCATGACTTTGGAATATTTTGCAAGCAAAGGGGATTCTTACATATTCTAGAAACCCCTCAAAATATACAGCAGAGGAAGAAACATTCGGATGAATTATTACATTATAGAGTCCAGTTTAATATAACTTTGAAAGTAAATGCAAACAAACATACAATAACCTAGCATGGAAACTGAAATAATGTTGTAGTCAGTGGATCAGTACGTCAAACCAGAATCTTACCAACCTCGTAATGTTATCTAAGCATGGGAGTCATTGCCATTGTTCATCTAATACAGAATCAATCCTGCTTACAATTTTCTGGAAAAGTTGAAAAAAATAACATTTTTAAATAGAAATTATAAAAACTGTAATAAAATGTTGAACTTCCTTGGCCAAGTCTTCTCCTGCTAGCACGTGTGGCATCGTGGTTCACTCCTCAGGGAATGTCAGTTATTACCCTATGAATTGGTAGCTAGGAGACCCATACATGCAGAGATTTGACTCTCATCACTCACCTTTTTCCTGCTGCATGCATGTGTTACAAATTATTAAAAGTCATTCCTGTACCATACACACTGCAATCACCAACAGTTTAAGGCTGCCTTTTTACTATAACTTTTTAACTGTTTCTTGTGACCTTCAACCAGGAAATCATGTCTGTTGGAAGAAACATTCAGGAAAAATACTGTTCTTCAACCACATTGGAAGGAGTCTGTTAACGGACTTTTAACCAAAACACTGCAGAAGAAATCCAGGGAATCAATTATTGGGTTCATATTTTACATCAAAAAATCAATTCAGGCTAGATGAGGTGGCTCAAACTTGTAATCCCAACACTTTGAGGGGCCAAGCCTGCAGAATTGCATGAGACAAGGTGTTCAAAAGCAGCTTGGGCAACATAGGCAGACCTAGTTTCTATGAGAAAATGAATAAAAATAATCAGATGGGTGTAGATGAAGGCCCTCTAAACATAGCAACTTGCTACTCAGCAGGCTGAGGTGGGAGGATTCTATGAGCCAGAAATTTAAAATCACAGTGAACTATGATCACACCACTGCAGTCCAACCTGTGAAACAGAGCGAGATCCTGTCTCAAAAACAAACAAACAAAAAGAATTAATTAAAAATTTTACACAATTGTAAAGCTACTCAACTAGAGGAAGTTAAACTGTGCATCCTCACATATCCTCTGGCGCTTCTGATACTTTGAAGAAGACAGTTGACCTAAGACCTTCAGAATAAACTGATGATCTTGAATCATGAGAAGCTTTCACACAAGACGTTGTACCAGAATCCTTCTCTACATCCTCCTCCTACTCATTATTCTTTGCTTATAAACAATCTTCGCGGCCAGGTGTGGTGGCTCACGCCTGTAATCACAGCACTTTGGGAGGCCGAGGCGGGTGGATCACAAGGTCAGGAGATCAAGACCATCCTGGCTAACACGGTGAAACCCCGTCTCTACTAAAAATACAAAAAATTAGCCGGGCATGGTGGCGGGCGCCTGTAGTCCCAGCTACTTGGGAGGCTGAGGCAGGAGAATGGTGTGAACCCAGGAGGTGCAGCTTGCAGTGAGCCGAGATCGTGCCACTGCACTCCAGTCTGGGAGACACAGCGAGACTCTGTCTCAAAAAAACAAAACAAAACAAAACAAAAAAACAATCTTCCCATTTTCTGCAGACCTGTTTGTTCACCTATATTGGACTTTTGTCTCTTTTCTTACTCATCATTTTTATACTTGCTAGAGTACGTCATCAGACTCTTATTTTTGTGCCTGACTGCTGACAAATTCAAATCTCTTTCCTCCATCATTTGCTTTTTTTTAAGCACACAAGGTAAATCGTTAGAAATCACAGGAGCTCCCTCATTTGATGCCATTTGAACCTTGAAACCCCACAAAACCCTTCCTGCAAGTAGGATGCTCTCCCCAGCCCCCCACCAAACCGTGATAAAAACCCTGAGCCAGTCTCCTTCCCTGCTCTACCAAGACACTTTGGACCTTCATAAGAGGCCTGCCCTGCTCTCAGCAGACACCTCAAGGATGTAGGTAATTAACCTTTCCATACTCACTTGGTGTGAGTATGTTCCATAATCAGACTCAACATCCACGTAAAATTTTAGTCGAGATCTCTGCATTTGCATGGTGTCATCTACAACGGATGCTGGGAGCTCCGTGTCATGGCTCCTTCCAAAGGACATGCCTGCTCCCTGAGTTAACTCCAGGACACAGCTGGACGTGCCTCCTGGGGTTTGAGAAGCTCCCTTCATGTACTGAAATCCTGTCATTATGTTTTTTTATTCTAGTGTTTCCCTAAAAGTATAGCGAGGTCCAGGGTTCATTCATGGGTATATTCAGGAGTCTCTGAATGTTTACGTATTTTATTCATCTCTAGCACCTTTTCTACCAAATTATACATTTTAAAATTTGCAATATTTTAATGAGGTGAAATTAGCAAATAATCTTTACATAAATTGTACAATTTTACAAATATTGACGTAATACTCACTTTTATTAACACAGAAAAAATCAATTGCCCTAGAAATTTCCTTTTGTTCTCCTGCAGTTTTTCCTTTCTACACCTTCTCTTCTTGTACCACATCCACAGTCAACTATGGATCTTTTTATGCAACTTTAAATTCATTTTTACTCTATAGAAATTACAGAACTGGAATTATATGTATGAACTTGTATTTGTTTGCCTTATTTTACTTATTCAGGTACTTGTTATTTTAAGCATTTTAAGGTGTTGAGTGTATCCAGCAGTACTTGATTGTAACAGTGGGTATTATTCCAGTAAATGAATTTTGCACAATTTGTTTACCAGTTAAGCTGCTAACACTTGGATCGCTTTTGGTCTCTGGTTATAATAAATAAAGCTGCTACTTAGCTTAGAGAAGTGCCCAGCTGAGAAACGCATGGTTCTTATTTTTACCACAACATTAATGGGAGTCAAAGTGGAAAAGTTGCACATTAATCAATTTGCTTCAGTACATCAGATAATTAAAGTTGGGGAGCTCTGTGTGTGTGTGTCAGTTCTTGTTTTTGTGTGAAAGAGAGAGAGAATGGAGGAGGAGAGATCAAGAAAAAAAGAAACCTTACATGTTTGGACCATAACATATGAGGTACTCTAGTAAATACAGGGCCTTAGTGCTTGATGGACAAGGTCCACATAAGATGGAGAGGACAACTTGATGCACGCCCATATGGGTATATATTAGTGTTTACATAAATGCCATTTTCTTTTTTTTTTTTTTTTTTTTTTTTTTTTTTTTTTTTTTTTTTTTTTTTGAGACGGAGTCTCGCTGTGTCACCCAGGCTGGAGTGCAGTGGCGCGATCTCGGCTCACTGCAAGCTCCGCCTCCCGGGTTTACGCCATTCTCCTGCCTCAGCCTCCGAGTAGCTGGGACTACAGGCGCCCGCCACCACGCCCGGCTAGTTTTTTTTTTGTATTTTTAGTAGAGACGGGGTTTCACCATGTTAGTCAGGATGGTCTCGATCTCCTGACCTCGTGATCCACCCGCCTCGGCCTCCCAAAGTAAATGCCATTTTCTAATCACATAAACAGTCAGACAGATTAGAAGAGATGTAGTGGAGGGTGTCTGGTGGTGAAATATGATGGTGAAAACAACCCACATCTACAGCCCCTTTTCTGCCCTGCTTCACCTGCCCTGATGTTGAGCCTTGATCCTGTTCATCCTAAGTCCCAACAATCATCCTAAGACCCCAAGTTTCCCCGAGTCCCCCCTGCTGGTCCTATGCACCTCTGCAGGAAGGTTTGTGTCTATGCTCACAATGAAGTCCCCTCATTGTTTCTTTTGCTTAAAAATGCATAGTTATGTATTCACTAAACACAGAGTTCAGCTGTAAGAAAAATTTTTTCTTGAATATGGATATGGACTCTTGAGAAGTGGGTTGTAATTTGTGCTCCCTTCACAACCCATGCATCTGATCCACTCCTGCCCATCTTCTAGGGGCAAGCAGATATAATTCTAGCAGGAAGCACTGGTTATGATGGGGAATCCAGAGACAGTGCAGGTGAAGGAGAGGGTCTGCAAGGATGTCTCAAGCCAAAAGTGCTCTGAGAAACATAGATGGTGATGTCAACAGGTTCTGGACAACACGGCGAAATTCCCAAATACACATATTTTTGTGAGAATAAAGAGCTCACTTTTGTCCAATTTGTGAGTCTCCTAGAACAATTCAGTAGATTTTGAGGTTAAATTCAAAAAAAAATTATCACATATTTCTTTTCTCAAACTTGCAACCAAATAAAAAAGACAAACTTCTGTTAGATAAATGAACACTGAATTATTATCACTATGTGAGATAATGATTTTTAGAATAGGATTGACCTGTGATAACCTAGAGTGTCCTAATTCTTAGCCCACAATTAGATGTGAGCAGCAATCACAGGGAGTGAAACACCTGACTCAGTGAAGCTGCACCTGGGGGTCTCTGCAGGCCCCGAGTTTTACAGGAACAGCTCCTCCCTCAGACTCAGAGTAAGGACAATTTCTGGTCTTTATCTGGGGAGGTGAGGGTGAGTGTGTGGAAAATATCAAAGTTACTCTAATCAAGATCTCTGCACATGGAGAGAAAGCAAAGCATATGAGAAACAACTGGTTTCAGTTTAGATTGAACAATTTCTCATAAGAAGGGCAATGCCATGTCTGGATCCTGCAAAGAATTAAGAAATAATGAATTTGGGGTAAAGTTGAAAATTACAATTGTTTGCGGACTGTGTTATTAATTATCTATGTTATCTGAGAAAACGAAGTAAAGTCATGTTTTTTGTATAAAAATCCGCAGTGTGCTGGCCCTCAGAATGCATCTCCAATCCCTCCAATATCAGGGAGCCCAATAGCCCAGGCTGCCAGCTACTGGACTGCACTCTAACACCCGTCACCTGGTGTGTGCCAAAGTCACCCATCCTGGGAGCTCCTCCAAGGCAGTGATGGCGCTTGGTGGAGGCACTAAGGCATGGCTGCTGCTGGGACACGTGGGAGATCCCTGATGGACAACTGTGCTCAGGGAGGCACCAATGGCCTTGCTGGATTTATCTTGGACCGCAGGGTCATTAGGGAAGCTCCATCAAACTCCTACCATTCTCCAGCACTAGTTGCGAGTCTGGCATTGTGGGGTGACAGTATCCACAGCCTCACCCGGCCGGCTGTGCATTTTTCTGCCTCCAATATTTACCTCTGTTTTTGGGACATATAAGAATATTTCCTCTTTTAAATTAGTTTTCTAATCCAGGGACTCACGGTGGGCACAAAGAGTAAACGTACAGGGGCTCAGAGGGGAAATGTTAGAAGCAGAGGAAACTACAGACCCCGAAGGAAAGCAGCCCTTTCCCTGCCTCCATCTGCACCTGCCCTGGGGCTGCACCTGGTTTGTGAGTGCTGATTGTCCCCTTCAGTCCAGACTCCTTTCTTCTTTTTGCAGGAAATTTTGTGTCTGGACTCACACTGATGTGTGCTCACCTGGGACCTTATGTACAGCCATAGAGGGCCATGTCCTCAGCTCTCCAACTGTTCATTTTCAGATACAGCGAGTTCTTAGCATTGTCTTTGGAGATCAAGAATCTGCCCTTCACAGAGTCTACATGGCATATCCGACTTCCATCATATTTTATATCTATTACTCCCTCCAGCCCCTTCCCTGGAGTCTTGTGAACCCAGCTCATTCAGTAGCTACTGAAGGCAAATCTAGAGGCTACACAGGAGAGACTCAGGAACTTCCCAGGTTGTCTCAGGTCCTCTATGGACTGAATCAGCTGCACCTCACACTGAAAACCTGAAAATACGCACACATCCTGGTCAGAAACTGCCAAACATATCCACTGTTTCTCTCACTCATATCCACTCACTCTCACTCACTCTACTTCTCTATGAGTCACCTTTTAAAACAGCAACAAGAAAAATTCAGCTTAGCTCAATCCCCATAGAGTCCTCTGTGTTCAGTCCTGATTACCAATTGGAAACCCCTGGGAATCCCAGGGCTGCGGCTCTTCTCCCAGAGCTGCAGTTCAGGAATTGTTTTCACCAGGAGAGAGAGAGTCCTGTTTTCATGCGTCCTCCTCTATAGTAAGCTCCGGTGTGGGACGCCTGACAAGAAGGCAGTGCCCAGAGGAGATGGCAGACTGCCATTGTTTAGTGGCAATGGTAGCATTTGGAAAAATATTACTTATAAATTGACTGTGCCATAAAACTCATTTAGCAACTATGATTTTAGTTTTTACACATGTGTACAACTACAAATATAACTGCATTAAGGAAACTGTAAGAGATATAGAGAAATAGAAAACAATAAAAAAAAAGAGAAGACCTTAATACCTCATGACCATAATGTATAGCAAATCCAGAAAGAAAATTCTTAACATGCCTCTGAACTTGAACAACACTATTGAACAATTTTACCTGAAAGACATGTATAGAATCTTCCAACCAAGAGCCACATAATTCACATCCTTCTCAGGCACACGTTGAACATTCTCTGTGATATGTTGCATGTTACATCATAAAGTGAGACTTAACATTTAAAGAAGTAATGCCAGCCCTTCTCTAACTCCTTCAAAAATTGTGAGGGGTCAATCTTCCAAACTCTTTTCTTTATATAGCTAAAGAAACTTTATTTATCTGTTTCTCAGAGATAACACTGCAAACAGTCACAGATATGCATACAATACAATTATGTGTTGGCTATTTACAATTTACAGTCGTGATTTTTCCTCTGAAAAATATAAGCACAAAAGCTAAGTAAACAATGAGGTACTGCCATTTGGGATTTGTTACGTGTCATAGCTTAAAGAACTGGCCTTTCGCAAATATTCAACAAATCAACCTGAAGAAAATAGTCAATTAAATGATTTATTTTTTCTAATTTATTAGAAAAAAAAATCCACCAAGTTTCACCTCAAAATATATTGCACAAATATAAAAATAAACCTAAAATTAAATAGGAAAGGTAAGTGGTTCTTCAAAAAGAATGAAAGAAAGGAATAAAATGTAAGCCCATAAGCAAGGTTAAGTCATTCTAAATATCTTTTAAACAACATGAAATTCTTCCCAAGAGAAAACTGAAGAAAAAACTATCACCATTTCTCCACTGATGAAATGTATTTTAAAGGCAGTCTGCAGTATACCTTCTAAACTCTTTCTATGAGGCTACCATTATAGTTTTACCAGTAATAGACAAAGGCATCACGATAAAAGAAAACTACAGACCAATATCATTAGTAGACATAACTTAATCCCCAATGATAGTAAACTAAATTCTAAAGTCTTTTAAAAGACCATACACCGTGAGCTACTCAAATTTATTCTTGAGATGCACAGTTGATTCAACATCCTCAAATCAATCAATTTGGTACACCACATTAAAAAACTAAAGAAAAAATATCTCAGTAACATTTCATCAGACACAGAAAAAAAATTGAAAAAATCGGGGTTTCATTATAAAAATTCTGAACAAAGTAGGAAGAAAACAACTTGTACATAATAAAAGCCATTAAGAAAAGTCACAGCTGTTATTATGCTTAATAGTAAAAGGTTAAAATGTTTTGGTCTAATGTCTGTAACAAGGCGAGAATAAAGCTTGAGCATTTCACTTCCAGGCCTCAACATTTATTTACAAACATCGAAAGATATTGGCATAAATGCATATAGAGAGATTCGATGTAAACCCACATATTGATGACAAACTGATTTTCAGCATGCGAACTATCAATATAAAATGACTAAATTATAGTGTCTTTGAAAGAGGGTGTTATGAAAACTGGTTTTCACATGAAAAGAATTAAGAATTTTAGGTTAGAATAAACACAAAAATTCACTCTAAATGTTTTAAATATTTAAATGTAATACCTGTAATTGTAAAACTCCCAACCTTTAAAAATTAGCAATCTTTTTCAGGATTTTACATTCAAAGCCCCTACAAAAAAAGCAGAATTGAACAACTGGAAGAATAGATTTCAAAAAAGATTCTGCAAAGCAATAAAATAATTACAACTTACAGAATTGGCTAATATGCCATATATCTGAAAAAGTTTAAATGTTCAAATATAAAAGAAACTTTTACAACTCAATAGCAAAAATAAAAATCGCCTCATTTAAAAATAATCCGTTTTACACCTTTAACAATGTAAGAACCTAGAACTCATATTAAGTGTTTTCCTCTATGGGTGAGGGTCCGTCTTATGGTGTACTTGGCTGGACAATGCTTTGCAGTTATTTGATCAAACACTAATCCAGGTGGTGTTGTGAATTTTTTAACAGAGGTTATTAAAACCGTAATCAGTTGACTCTGTGTTAGGCAGATTATCATTGCTAACCTGCTTGGCCCTGATTCCATCAGAGCAGAGCTGGAGAAGGTCAAACTCCATAGTGATTAAGCAGCTTCAGCTGTTTCTTCGACTGCCAGCCTGCACTTACTGATGGCCGGCCCTGAGGACATTGGATGTTTTCAGCCATCCCCCAAAATCATCATCCCCTACATCTCACCGGAAAGTGGCGTGTCCATCTGCAGCTTGTCACACCTAAATATCAGACAGAAAGAGACTCCCCAAAATCAAATAATATTTATTTGAAAATGAGCATTGCAATGGGAATATGCATGGGCATATTTAAGCAGGCAAATGAAGACAAGTGTTTTAAAAGAAAATCGAGGAGGCTTACACGAGCTGTTTTGAGACAATTATCCTGGGATAGAAGAATAAAAAGGGTGGAATCAGTTTAAAGATGGACAGGGACTGGCAGGGCAGATATCCCCACAATATCCATTCTTGTTATCAGGGATATGTTCATGAGAACCCTCTATTCATGACCTTCTCCAGCTTCACCTGTAAAAATTATAACACAAGTGGCTCCATTTTGATTCTGACAACTTTCACACCCTCTTCCTCACACCACTAGTGAAGAACGTTACTGTGTGAAGGTTTTTGAGAACAGGATTAGAAACACATCCACATCCCACATTAACCAAACAAGCTTGTCCCCTTCAGTCCCCACTGGCAACTTGCATTTCCAGATGAGTCTCCATGCAACACAGTGGAGGCTCCTGAGTGACAAGGAGTGAAGAAAGTCCCACCAGCCTCTCCCGCGTGACTGCAGCAGCCACAGCCTGAGACCCACCTGAGCGCCAGGGAAAGGGCTTGAGGCCTGGAATTTTGACCACAAGGAAAATATCTTCCTTTTCCAGAAAGCAGGAAAAGCAAATGGAAAAATGAGAACAAGGACTACAAAAGAAAGTAAATGGATTAGGGACAAAAGAAGCACCAGATCAGTGCAGATGCTGATTTGCATACTTCAGTGTCAGGAGAAAGGCCAGACGTGAAACCTGTGAGGTTCTGCATGACACTGACCCTGGCCCAACCTCTCTATTGTCTGTGACCAGGATCCGTAAAGACTGTTCTTGTCAGGGAACTTCACGAGGTCCCTGTCCTGGGTCTCACTGGAGAAGACTCACTAGGAAGCCCTGAGTTTACTCACTACTCTAATCCTGGTGACCGTGGTTGAAGAATTTTCATCCCTGTAAGCGTCAATCTGCATTTTGTGCCGGTGAGAATAGGTCCCCATATTAAAATAATTTCTTTCAAATACATAGAGAAGACATTGTTAGGCAGAGATTTCTAAACTTAAGAGGTTCCCTGGGGAACTGTCAGAAGATGACGTCCCACATCCTGACAGGAAATCAGCCTCCGTCTGCACCGGCCTCCGGGTTGACTCTGATCAGTGGGTCCCGAGCGCCCCCTGCCGCTGATTTCCCCCCGCGTTCCTGCAGGGAGGTTTGTGTCTGGGCTCACACTGACTTCCCCTCACTGTGTCTCCCGCACAGTAATACACGGCCGTGTCCTCCAATCTCAGGTTGTTCATTTGAAGATATAGCATGTTCTTGGAATTGTCTCTGGAGATGGTGAATCGGTCCTTCACAGAGTCTGCGTAGTATTTCTGACTTCCATCATACCATATAACTGCCACCCACTCCAGCCCCTTCCCTGGAGCCTGGCGGACCCAGCTCATGCCATAGCTACTGAAGGTGAACCCAGAGGCTGCACAGGAGAGTCTCAGGGACCCCCCAGGCTGGACCAAGCCTCCTCCAGACTCCACCAGCTGCACCTCACACTGGACACCTACAAACAGAGAGACACCAAGGTCAGAAACTGCCACACATATCCACTGTTTCTCTCACTCATGTCCACTCCCACTCAATCTCTCTATTTCTCCATGAATCACCTCTTAAAATAGCAACAAGGAAAACCCAGCTCAGCCCAAACTTCATGGTGAATTTTCTGTGTTCTGTGCTGATCACCGAATGGAACACCACAGACTTCCAGGGCTGGGACTCCTTTCCCAGAGCTACAGGGTCAGGGCTGGGCTGGTTTTCATCAGCAGAGGGAGGGCCCTATTTGCATGTCCCCCACTATATAGCAAGCTCTGGGGTGGGACATCTGAGGAGAGGCTGGGCTCACTGCAGATGAAGTGTCCTGGGGGAGACTGGAATAATTATATCATTCAGGAACATGTAATTTTATATTATGTGATTGTGGATTGATTAACATTTAGCTCTCATAATCTTATTTTATTCTTACATATTTACACTATGTATTTAATGCAGGTTTCAATGTTATATTTTATAGAAGATAATTTACATAGAGAACACAGCAGTTGTGCAGTATGTTTAAGATTACACATCTAAAAAAAATTAGTCCTCTTATCTGGGACTGTGCTCTATTCATCAGAGGAGGCTGGCTGCTCTCCTGAGACAACTCCAGGGCAGTGTGGCCCACACCTAGTGAGGTCTGCATGATTCCCCATCTGTTATGTCAACTTTCTGTAATTTACCTAAATATGTAGAGTGAATCACGTTTCATGTGTATGTTTTCAGAATTCAGTCATATTCTTTGTGTTAATGTTGATCTATTTATTGCTCCATTTTAGTCAAATGTTATTTCATCGGTTTGTTATTGCTTTATTCAAGTGCAATTAATAAATAATTAATTCAAATGTATAGTGAATGATTTGAAAAATGTTGACCTATGTTTGCAACCATTTACTCAGCACTTCAACCAGGTTTTGAATAATTAAATTAATCCTGAAATCTTTCTCTTATTTCTCTGAAATTCAACTCACATCCCCATTACTCCTAACAGCATATTCTCAGAAAAACTGAAATCTTCTCCATGTTAATTTACAATAGTGGCAACTTCTAAAATTTCTACAAATGTGTCATGTAGAATTTACTCTTAATTCCTTAGTTTCTTTCACTAAGCACAATTACTTGAGAATTTAGCCACGTTTTTATATGAGTGAGGCATGCCTTGATTTCAAGCTGCATTAGATTCTAGTACATAAATATATGCCAAACTATTTAATTATTCACCTGTAACCAAATGTGATTTGTTCTCTCAGTTAATGGATTTGATAGAGAAAAGCAGCTACTAACCACGGGAATGTAAAAATGAGTAAACTATGCTCTTATTCTGACCTCATTAACAACAAACCTGGACAACTACAAATAAAAAAAAAATCTTCAACATATCTGAGTTGAAATCAGAGAGAAAGCAAACAATAAACACAACCTGAAATCTGAGGCGAGAGGAGGCTGCAGAGAGAACCAGGACCCATATATTAGTGTACCTGGGGCAGATATCACTGGATGGTATCTAAGATTGGAACAGGCTGGCTTGGAAATATTCAGTGAGTTGCTTGAGGATGCATATGCTCTTAGTGTTAGACTTTGAAGCTGCTAGTGCTTGAAGAATTTTTCTACAGAATTATTATTAATATTCCTGCTGGACTTCACGCAAATAAACAGGCCAAGTTTAAAGTTTATTTTGCAAACAACTCAGTCTTATCATTATTTGCTGCTAACAAAAACCAAAACTGGAAGGAGAAAGGTTGTATTTCAAAACATAGCACACACTTGTCTTTAAACTCGAATCTCCTCAGTTGTTTAAGCATTTGCCTGCATTTTAGAGTAACTCTGCTTATTCCTGAGGGGCAGTCAATGATCTCTGGCTACAGCCCAGAAGAAACAAAAAACGATGGGGAATATGAAAAATCTGGATCAATATTTTAATTGTAAGCAATTATCCTTCAAATCGTGCCACGTGATGGGAATAAATAGGGTGCCCCTAACCTGGTGGTTTCTTTGGGAAAATAAATCCCAGGAGCTATCAAAAAAGCCAAGCCCCATGCACCCACATTTCGCAGGCATAACTACAGTCACCAGTTATCTGGGCGTGTCAGCAGCTTTGGAATTGTTTTTCAAACTCTTTACCAACTTGTTTGGTTCTGATACATGTCTTCTAATAACCCGATTTGTCTCTTCTTATTTTCAAACCATCAAATTCCAAATGGTCATGCAACTGAAGCCTGGGATAATGGCTCCCTTTTCCTGGGGTCACTTAGATAGGCCTCCAAGAGATCTTCCCCAAACAGCATCCCCCATCAGCTGGAAGCAGTTAAGACTGGTCTTTGGCTGTATTCTAAGGACAGTTAGACGTACTTCTTCAAAGAGGAAAATGATGGAGGTAGGAGGCAGAGTATTCTCCTAGGCAGCCAGGAGAGGGTCCCCATAGAATCTCCAACGCACCAAGGTCATTGTGCACAGGGGGCTTGCCTAGACATGCCTGCAGTGAAAATTGTTAAAGTTGTCTCATCTCTGATAAAGTAGTTGTAATACCTAACCTTGTTTTAACATGAATAGACTCTCCCTCAGCTACCTAACCTTGTTTTAATATGAATAGACTCTCCCTTAGCTGAGAAAACCTGACAGACTCCATTTGGCTCCTTCATTTGCAAGACATCAAGGACTCCTTACCCACCCCCTTCCTCAAGGAGTTAACTTGTGTAAGCTGACTCTCAGCACATCAGAGTCCCATTAACTGATCAGGTACTGTGGCAAGCAATGTCCACAGTTCCCAGGAACTCGCTAGGGAGATAGCACCATAAAGCCCCTACGTTTGTGTCCCTCAGAGCCCCCACACCTGTCACCTTGTGATGAATTGAAAGCCCCTGCACCCAGAACTGTTTGTTTTCCTGTAACCATTTGTCTTTTTAACTTTTTATCTGTTTTACTTCTGTAAGATTGCTACAGCTAGAATCCCCCCTCCCCTCTCTAATCCAAAGTATAAAAGAAAATCTAGCCCCTTCTTCGGGGCTGAGAGAATTTCAAGCTGATAAATATTATGTTCAAGCAAACGCTAACAGGCAAACAAACAGCTAACATGGAGCTAAAAAATATACAGTGATTCAATACAGCAAACACGCTAGCTCGGCCTAGTTTACAATATTATCTAATCAAGGAGGGCATTGTCATTGTTCATACAAGACAGTCAATCCCACTCACAAACTTCTGGGACTGTTTAAAAAATGACATCTCTACATAAAAATTATCAATTTGTATAAAATGTAAAACTTTCTTGGCCCAGGGTTCTCCCACTAGTACTGTGGAATCATGGTCCACCCCTCAGGGTGCATCAGTTATTACCCTATGACTTGGCAGCTAAAAGGCCCATCCGTTTATAGACTCTACCCCCAGAGATCATGTTTGTTCTATTGCATGCATGTGTTACAAAATACTGAAAGTGATTCCTGTGTGATAGCCACTCTAATAATGAAGAGTTTAAGGCGGCCTTTTTACTACGTTTTGTCCAGAATCCCCTGTGATCTTCAGCAAGGGAATTAGAAGGAACATCAGCAGAAAATACTGCTCTTGAATCATATCAGAAGGAATCTTATCAGATACTTTAAACTAATTCACTTCAGAAAACATTCAGGCAGTTAATTATCGGGTTCATATTTTACAACTAAAGACTCAATGCAGGCCAGATGCAGTGGATCATCCCTATAATCACACCACTTTCAGAAGCAAAGTGAGGGAACCCCCATGAGACCTGGCAATCGCAGCCAGCCTGGGCAGCATAAAGAGATGCTATTTCTATGAAAAAACGTTTAAAAAATAAGGAGGGTAGGGGTGGCATGCCCATCTACTTGGAGATACTCAGGAAGCTAAGATGGAAAAGTTTTGTGAGTCAGGAGCTCAAATTTACAGTGAGCTATGATCACACAACCATACTTTGTGCAACAGAATGAGAGCCTGTCCCTAAAAACAAACAAAAAAGAATCAATTAAGAATTTTACACAACTGTAAATCTACTCAAATAGGAGGTGTTAAACTGAGCACCCTCATAGATCCTCTGGCATTTCTGATGTTTTTAAGCAGATGGCTGACCTAAGACCTGCAGAATAAGCTGATAGTCCTTGATTGTGAGAAACTTCTACCCAAGACATTAGACCAGGACCCTGTCTAATTCCCCATCCCCTCCTTCTTTTTCTCATTATTCTTTGCTTATATTTTTAAAGTCATCTCATTTCTGTAGACCTGGGTGTTGTCCACCCATTCTGAACCCTTATCTTCTTTCTTATTCATTATTTTTATTCTCACTATGTAGAATAAGTTGTCACACTATTTTTTGGTGCACGACTGCTGATGACTTAAGGCTCACTACTCCAGGACCACAGTCATCCTGCTGTACAGAGCACCCTCTGGTGTCCTGTTTTTCTTTGATGGTTCCTGAGAGCCCCTGGTGACCTGAGTGCCTCTACAATGGTCTTGAGTGCCCCCTGGTTTCCTGAGGGACTCTGGGGTCCTGAGCAAGCCCGGCTGTCCTATGCACCCCTACAGGGAGGTTTGTGTGTGAGCTCACACAGTTGTTCCCTCGCTGTGTCTTGTCTTAAAAATGCACGGCTATGTGCTTGCTGCTCATGTAGCTCAGCTGTTGGAAGAACTAATTTATGGATATGGATCTGGGGTTGGTGACTGGACTCTTGAGGAGAGGGGTGTAATGCGTGCTCCCTTCACAACCTATGCACCTGATCCACTCCAGTACCTCCCACGGGGGGCTGATGGATCCAGCAGGAAGCACTATTTATGATGGGGAATCCAGAGACAGCGCAGGTGATGGAGAGGGTCTGTGAGAGCTTCACCAGGCCGAGACTGCACTGAGAAACACAGTTGGTTGCATGTACAGGTTCTGGATAACACGTTGAAATTCCCCAAATACACACATTTTTATGAGAATGAAAAGCTTACTTGTGTTCAATTTTTGTGTTTCCTAGAGCAATGCAGTGGATTGTGATGTTAGATTCACACAAATACATTGTCACATTTTCTCCATACTTGGAACCCTATAATAAAGAGAAACTGATGTCAGGAGAATGGGCATTGAACTATCTCTGTCCATGATAATTGTGATTTTAAGATTAGGATTCAGATGTGATCATACAAAGGGTGTCCTAATTCTGAACCCACAATTAGAGCTGAGCAGCAATCACAGGCATTGGAGGTCACTTACACGGAGAAATACCTGACTCTGAAGCTGCACCTGGAGGTCTCTTCAGGCTCTGAGTTGTACAGGAACAGCTCCTCCCTCAGACTCAGAGTGAGGACAACCTCTGCTCTTTCTCTGCGGGAAGTGAGCGTTAGTGTGTGGAAGGAACCTAACTTACTTTAATCAAGATCTCTGTACTTGGGCAGAAAACAAAGAATATGAGAAAAAACTGATTTCAGACTTACTAGCACAATTTCTCATGAGGAAGGCAATAATATGTCTGGATCTTACACAGAATCAGAAAACTATACATTTGAGGTAACATTGAAAATTACGATTTCTTTGCAGATTATGTTCTTAGTTATCTATGTCATCTGAGAAAATGATTTAAAATCATGGTTTTTATATAAAAATCCATAAAAAGGGTGCTGGCCCTGAAAATGCACCTCCTGTCCCTCCAGCATCAGGGAGCCCAATAGACCAGGCAGCCAGCTGCTGCACTGCACTCTGACACCCGTCACCTGGTGTGTGCCAAAGACACCCATCCGGGGAGCTCCTCCCAGACAATGGCTGTGCACAGTGGAGATACTGAGGCGTGGCTGCTGCTGGGACACATGCGAGAGAGATTCCTGATGGACAGCTGTGCTCTGGGAGGCACCAGTGGCCTCTCTGGACTTAACTTAGACCACGAGGTAGTTAGGGAAGCTCCATCAAATTCCTACCCATCTCCAGCACTAGCTGAGAGACAGGCATTCTTGGGTGACGGAGTCTAGAGCCTCACCCAACTCCTGCGCATTTTTATGCCTCCATTACTTACATGTGCCTTGGTGACAAATGAGAGTGTTTCCTCTTCTTATAATAAACTTTTCTAATCCAGAGACCTCAGGGGTAGCCACAGAATCACAAATGTAGAGAGGCTCACAGGGAAACTGTTGCATGCAGAGGAAGCCACAGACCCTGAAGGAAAGCAGCCCGTGACAACCATCTGCACCTTCCCTAGTTTTCTGTGGGTTCTGAGTGTCCCCTTTAGCCCAGCCTCCTCCCATATCATTGCAGGAAATTCTTTGTCTGTGTTCACACTGACATCTTCTTGCCTCGTGCCTTGTGCCTCACATACAGTAATACACAGCCACGCCCTCTGCTCTCAGACTGTTCACCTGCAAATACAGTGACTTTTGGCACTTTCTTTGGAGATGGTGAATCTGCTCTTCACAGATTGTGCATAACATATCTGATTACTATCATACTATACATCTACTACTCACTCCAGCCCCTTCCCTGGAGCCTGGGAAACAGAGTTCATTCAGTAGCTACTGAAGGTTAATCCAGAGTCTGCACAGGAGAGTCTCAGGGACCCCCGAGGTTGTCTTGGGTCCTCTCCAGACTCCACCAGCTGTACCTCACACTGGACGCCTGCAAACACATAGACATCCTGGTCAGAAGCTGCCTGACATATCCACTATTTCTCTCAAATTTTTTCCCTCACACTCAATCTCTCTAGTTCACCTTTTAAAACAAGGACAGTGAAAACCCAGCTCAGCCCAAACTCCATGGTGAGTCCTCTGTCTTTAGTCCTGTTCACCAAATGGAAACCCCTGAGAATCCCAGGGCTGGGGCTTCTCTCCCAGAGCTGCAGGGTCCGGGCTGGGCTGGTTTTCATGAGCAGAGGGAGAAACCTATTTGCATGTCTCCTACTGTATAGAAAGCTCTGGGATGGGAATCCTGAGGAGGGGCAGGGCTCAGAGCAGATAAAGTGCCCTGGGGGAGATTGGTAGTGATCTTATCACTCAGGAAAACGTCATTTTATATTATATGATTGTGCCTTGATAATCATTTAGCAGTCATCATCTTATTTCATTTTTACATATTTACAGAGTACATTTAATGCAAGTGTGAATGTTACATTTTAAGGAAGATAAATTACACACAGAACAGAGTGGTTGTACAATGCATTCCAGGTCACACAGCTGGATAGAGTTCGCCCCATTATCTCTGCCTGTGCCTCTGTGCCCCTAGAGGAGACAACTTCAGGGCAGTGTGGGACATGCCTAGTGAGGTCTGCAGGATTCCACCCCTGCCAGGACATCTCTCTTTTCTTTTTTTGTATTCTGCTATTTTCCTAAAATATCTAGAGAGAACCACTGTTCATGCATGTGCATTTTCAAGAGTCTGAGATGTTTTGAGTGTTCATACCCATCTATTTTTTGCTCCTCCTCAACCAACATACTCATTTTTTCCTTTGCTACTGCTTTATTTAAGAACAATTAATAAATCATTAATTCAAACATATACTGCACAATTTGGAAAATGTTAATGTGTGTGTGCAACCCTTTGATCAGGGCTTCAATTAAGTTGTGTACAATTAAGTTGACCCCTAAATCTTTCTGTCACTTCCCTGTAATTTCATCTCACCACCCCATTACTTTCAACACCCAATTCTCACCAATTTCAAATCTTCTTTGCTACTTGAGAATAGTTGTACCTTCTGAAGTTTATACAAATAGAAGTTTATGAAGTGCCTTCTTAATTCTTCAGCTACTTTCACTCAGCAGTTATCTGCGAATGTAACCATGCTTTTATGTGAATGAGAGATGCCTTGATTCTAATGCTGCATTGTACTTTAGTTCATAATCATATGTCAAATTGTTTAACATTCACCTGTAATGGATACAGATATTTGATTTGTTTTCTTAGTTTCTAGCTTTCATGTAGAAACAGCTACTCAGTGTGGGAATGTGAACGAAGAGAAAACCATGATCTTATTCTGTTCTCATTAACAACAAACCTGAAAAACTGCGAATAAAGGAAGAAGAAAAACCTGTACCATATCTAAGTTGGTTTCACAGAGCAAACAAGAAGACTGAAATCTGAGGAGACAGACGCCTGCAGAGAGGACTGGGGCCGACATGTTAGTGAACTCAGGGCAGGTGCCACGGGATGGCACTAAGAGAGGAATGGGCTTACCTGGAAATATTTAGTGATTTTTTTTTTCCTGGATGCATGCGCTAATGATGTTAGAGTGTGAAACTACTAGTCCTTGCAGGCTTTTCCCAGGAATTTGAAAAATTCACAGTCAACTCCCTTATCTGCTGTCCTGTGCTGTTGACAGGAAGAGAAGAGCAGTAAGGACTGTTGAACACCTGGATTCACCTCCACCATCTCCAGGGGAAATCCACTAAAACTTGTGTCCTATTTGCTGTGGTGGAGTTAACAGAAACAAACGAAAATAGAGGATTCCCAGGAAACTCCATCCATATGAAATCCTTAATCTGCAGTGTAAGTACAATGGAGGAGAAGCTGAGGACACTGGTGAGAAACCACTGTGTTTGGGAAAAGACATTCTACCCCTGCGGGAAGAGGTATGGACAGGAAAATTTGGAAGGTCACCTCCAGAACCATGATTACTACTCATGCCTAAGAAGGAGGCTGATGCAGAAGGCTGGAGAACGTCCCCATTTGTTCAAGACCCTTCCCTACATGGTCATCTTGGTCTGCAGAATAATGACATAGCAGCATCAGCTCCATTCTGGCCTCTGTCATGTGACAGTTTTTTGTGGATTTGCTTTCTGGTCTCACATGATTTGTTTCCTCTCTCAATTTCTAGCTCCATCCTCCTTTTAATTCTCAGTGTATTGAAGAGATTTATATTTAGCTTAGAACAATAAAACCATTGGAAGAAATTTTCATCTTAAAACCACCAAATCTAATGAGCTCTCTCCAGGGATGCCCATCTGTTTTTTTCTTCCTTTCCTATGGGGTATGGCCCTCGTTTCTACCTGAGTCTGGCTCTTATTTTCATATGCATGAGGAGTCCAACCATTACACACCCAGGAACATCTTGGAGGAACGGACCCTATCATCTGTCTCCTCAGCCCTCATGTGAACAGCGGCTACACTGTCAGCTGTTGTATGTGCTTCAGGGCTTTCCATTTAAAAGTGTCTTTCACTAGCCCCCCAAATAAAGTTCCTGAACATTAAATACTTTCAAGATCAAGTATTCTTTTCTGTCCCTTTGTTGTTAATATTGTTTTATTCCATTAAAATCCATTGGAACCTCAGTGACAATAGAAGGGTCCAGCCTACCCATCCCATTGTCTGACTTCTGCCTGACCGATCCACCTATGAGCTCATTTACTCCACTGCTCTGCAGCTGATGGGGCCATCTGGACCTTCATTAATAACAGGTGTGTGATCATTAGCGAACGACTGAGAGCAGCAAGTGCTTGAGCTCCTCAGAACACAGGTGTGGTTCTGCAGTAGAGCCTGTGTAACTGAAATCACATGTGCGTACAACTCATGGACTCAGCCCAGAAGGTGATGCCAGCTCCTGGCCATTCCTGGGTAGCCTGATATGGGGTACCCACAGAAGAATGGATGCAGTATACAGATTTTAGAAAGTGGTGGTATGGTGCTGGGGGCAGTGACAGCCAAATTTCACTAAAAGTCTATTCTGCCCTTGGTACTTGGGGAAGACTGGGAAGAAGGGAACAAATCTCAGACCCCATGTAGCTCCTCGTTTAGGAAGAGATTCAGTCCCATTTTAGAAAGTTGAAGAAATAGTCTGTACTTTTAGGGATCATTTCTATAGTTCGTTCAATGAAGTTGAAGAAAAACAGTGATGCTGGTGATGTTGGTGTGGTTTCCTGTGACATATTTAAGAGACAGCAGAAGATGGTCAGTGGTCAGTGTCCATCCAGCTGGTACTCTTTGTCCATTTGTTACGTCCAAATGAAAAGACAACTTTTGTGGCACAGACACCAGGGCTGGTTTCAGAGATCTTGCCCAAAAATGGCCAATATGGTCATGACACATTTTTATATGAGACCTAGTATATTTGCCAATTTTATGTGGAAATCTGAGAGATGTGCCCAGCCTCAGGGCTGCTCCTCCCTCAAGGAGATAGAGCTAACAGAGTTATGTGGCATTAGTCTGTCTGGGTCTTCATAAGACAACAGGAGGGCCGGGCGCGGTGGCTCAAGCCTGTAATCCCAGCACTTTGGGAGGCCGAGACGGGCGGATCACGAGGTCAGGAGATCGAGACCATCCTGGCTGACACGGTGAAACCCTGTCTCTACTAAAAAATACAAAAAAAAAAAAAAAAAACAAAAAAAAAAAAAAAGACAACAGGAGTGAGTGGCTTAAACAACAAATATTGATTTTCTTACAATTCTGCTGTCTGAATGTGGAAGATCAAGGTGCTGGCAGGGTCAGTTCTTGGTGCGGCTTCTTCCTGGCTTGCACAGGGCAACCTTCTAGTGCACTACGTCTCTACATGGATTCTCCTCTGCGAGCACATGAAAAGTGAGAGGTCTCTGGTGTCTCCTCATCGTATAAAGACAATAGGTCTATTGCATTAAGGTCCCACACATATGACCATATTTAGCCTTAATTGTATCCTTAAAATTCTAACATAGATCCATTGGATTTAAGGTTTCAGCATATGAATTTCAAAGAGAGCACAATTCAACTGACGACACAAATCAAGAGATGGTGAGAAGCATTAGAATATATTTTTTAATAAAGGAGGTAAAATGGGCCCTACAGGAACTTGTAGGAAATTTCCCAGTAATTGGTGAAACTTCGACCATAAGAGGAAAATTTGTCTTCCTCCGTTCTTCCCTGACACAAGGATGTGAGGAAGCAGAACCACAGATATCAAAGAAAGAGGAGCCCTGGGGACAGCTGAGGTGCTGATGAGGAGGGAGAGCACTGAGCAGATGAGGAAGCCCCGCCCTCCCTGCACCTGCTCCTGACCCGGCCTCCTGCTCTGTGGTCCCCGCGCGCCCCCTGCTGGTCCTGAGCGGCACCTGCGCCCGCCCCCTCCGCCTCCCTGCAGGGAGGTTTGTGTCTGGGCTCACACTCACCTCCCCTCACTGTGTCTCTCGCACAGTAATACACGGCCGTGTCCGCGGCGGTCACAGAGCTCAGCTTCAGGGAGAACTGGTTCTTGGACGTGTCTGTTGAAATGGTGACTCGACTCTTGAGGGAGGGGTTGTAGCTGGTGCTCCCACTATAAGAGATATACCCAATCCACTCCAGTCCCTTCCCTGGGGCCTGGCGGATCCAGCTCCACCAGTAACCACTGCTGATGGAGTAACCAGAGACAGCGCAGGTGAGGGACAGGGTCTCCGAAGGCTTCACCACTCCTGGGCCCGACTCCTGCAGCTGCACCTGGGACAGGACCCCTGTGAACAGAGAGACCCACAGTGAGCCCTGGGATCAGAGACAGCCTCCCATATCGTCAAATCTGCATCCCCGAGACACTCACATCTGGGAGCTGCCACCAGGAGGAGGAAGAACCACAGGTGCTTCATGTTCTTGCACAGGAGGTCCCTGACTCTCAGAGAGCATTTCCCATGTGAGCAGGAGCCTTAATTTAAGGAAATGTGTGGTGGTTTCCTGTGGGTGCCTAAGTGAGGATTTGCATGTGGGTGGTGCCTTTGTATGGAGAGGTGAAGAGGGATGAGGGAGGCCCCAGTCTTTTGGGTTCACACTGTGAGGAGCATGCTGGCTGTGCCCTCTGAGAACCCAGTGGTCTTCCTGGGGCCTCCCCTCGCCAAGCCCAGATTCGTCTTCTTCCAGGTAGGGAGATGTACTGAAGAAGCTGGTCTGTGAGATGAGTGTGATCATGGATCAGGGACAGATTTTGGAATAGGTTCAATGCTGTTCTACCCGTGAAGATTTATATGAAACCAACCAAACATCCAGGTTATCTATATTGTCAAATCTCCATTCAAAAATATTAGGGCCGCAGCTGAATATGTTAATCACAGTGAGTTCATACAAATCTAAATCCATGCAATTTTTATTGCAATTCAGAACATCCATCATGGGTAGCGGGAAAATATCTGTCCCAGAGAGTGCATCATTTAAGGAAAAAAACATCTGAGAGCTGCTCTTCTGGGACCTTTTGAAATTTGGGATTCTGTCTGAGATCTCAGGAGAAGGTGGTGGCACATGTCTCCATCGTTCTCAATGTGTGACCCTGAGAATGTGGCCTGGCCTGTAAACACTTCTCTGTGAAAAAATGTAGATTGGGGATTGCAGTGACAATTTCAGTCAAAAACTGTAATAGGTCAGCACAGGAGGATAGTCTCATCACCAAGTTTAGTGCAATTACCTTTCCTGGGAACCAGAGAGGACATCTGTGAGCCCTCCTCTCTGAGAGCACATGGAACTCTGGTCCTTCCCTGATAGGTCATACCTGTGAAACATGGCTGGAAAATTATACTCAAGTCCAGAGTCCTTACCTACATATTTACCAATTCAGATCCATCTGTCTCTGAAAGACTTTCTCCTCCATTGATTTGCATGAACATACCCTATGGTGTGCGGTATTGCAACTTGAGCATTTGACATTAGTTTTGTGAATTATATAATAAATAATCTGTCTCCATGGATGTGGGTAGCAGGAGAATCACCAGAAGTTGGGAGTGTTGTATAATCAGGATAAACCTGGGCTCTCTCCTGAGGAGCTGAACAAGTGAGCTGACCTGTGGGACAACAGAGGGAAAGAGACAGACCCAACATCCAGAGCCACGTGAACTCCTTACCTACCAGGGGATCTCTGGGCCTTTTGTTTGAACAGATCCAGAAAGACCTTCCTCACCCTCAGAATTATGAACATTGAGGGTAATTGAGATACATTTTTATTTATGGAGAATAATTCACAGGCTTGTAGACATCTATGAGGGTGTGTACAGGGATGCTAGGATATGCTCACACAGAGAACAGAAAGAATTATATTTGGTGGAAAGACAACAAAAGAGCTTCTGAATTTGTAGGTATTGTTTGCCACAAATATGGCAGGTGGCTAGATCATGTTATAATGCTAGAGATAAAACTTCCCAACAGTGTTATAGAGACAAAATGCAAAAGAGTAAAGATTCAAGTGAAGTTTCTTTGAAAATCAACAGTAATGAACAGTCCAAAAGAAATCAACCATATGGGAAGAGTGGTCATTAAATGAAATAGTAAATTCCGTCTGACAGCTCATTTTCACCTCTGCGAAGACTTCAGAGCATAGACTAAGAGCAGAGAGTGAACATAGGGCAAACAGGGACCAGATGTTTGAGGAGGATGGAGAGTGAGCTGGAGTCATTGTGAGCCATTCAGAAAGGTAGCAGTGTGCCAGAGTGTATTGAGTCCTCCTGAGTTAAGAGGTGCTGAATATACACCTGTATCACTGCCCTCAGTGTATTTTATTCTCCAGATTGTCTTGGATGTTCAGATTTGAACACGTGGAATGTTGATGGAAATCAGCATGACTAGGAACTTTTCAGTGAAGATGTAGGTAACAATGTGGGTGTGATGAAATTTGGGTCGTGAAAATATTATTATCCAAAATGTCAAAGTCAGTGTCTCTTAATGTATCTTTCTTTTTTATTTTACAGGCAAAGACTTGTTCTCTTGCCCAGGCTGCAGTGCAGTGCTGTCTACTAATTTCATAGCATAAAAATGATCAGCCCAATTTATGTAGTCCTGTTATCTTCATCAAGGACTTAGGTCCATGTGGCCTGTGACATAGCTCTAGACACAGGGGGAAAAGAGGTGGTTTGTTGAGTTGATGTTGCTTCTTCAGAGGGGAATTTAAACAGTCAACTCCTCATCTCACCCAGTCTATTTTTATAACTGTGCATGAACCTTGGGAATGCAGTCACGATTTCTTAAATAACGGGAGTTGACTGTGCCATGAAGGAAACAAGAATATGGGTAAATTTAAAGCCTGGGTACATAATCTGCTGAATTAACAAAGCCTAGAGCCAATCACATTCTGGCATCTTGTTTAGTTAGTTGTGAATTTATTTTCAGTTGGTTAGTTCGAGTTCCCATAATTCACTTTCTGCTAAAATAGTCAGATACAATAATCTTCAGATATTGAAATGAAAAAATAACTAATTTGAAAATGAACCCGACTTCCAAGAGAGTTGAAATTTCCTTTGTGGTGAACGGTGTGAAGCACCACACCTGGTCTACACATATGTCTATGAGTATAAATTTATGTCCCTATAGCTATATAGTTGCTGATGTCAACAAATGTTACTAAAACTCTGCAAGAATCAGTGAAAATAATTAGGAATGTTTATTTCTTGAACGTATATACTTAAACGATACATATATACAGAATTTTAGTAATTCCTAAAATTTAATAATAAATTTATAATAAATACAAGTAATAAAATAACACAGCCTAGAATGCTCCAGAGTTCTGCAAATACAAACCTAACTTTTTTTCCAGCTGAGGAGAAAGGAAACCTCCCCCTGCACCTGCTCCTGGGACTGGTCCTGTCCTCAGTGGGTCCCGAGAGCCCCCTGGTGGCCGCGCGCGCCCCTGCAGGGAGGTTTGTGTCTGGGCTCACACTGATCTCCCCTCACTGTGTTCCTCGCACAGTAATACACGGCCGTGTCCTCGGTTTTCAGGTTGTTCATTTGCAGAGAGGTGATGCTTTTCGAATCATCTCTGGAGATAGTGACTCTGCCTTTCACAGATGCAGCGTAGTCTGTTGTCTCACCATCAGCTTTGTTTCTAATTAATCCTACCCACTCCAACCCCTTCCCTGGAGCCTGGCGGACCCACTGCATGTAGTGGTCACTGAAGGTGAATCCAGAGGCTGCACAGGAGAGTCTCAGGGACCCCCCAGGCTGTACCAAGCCTCCGCCAGATTCCACCAACTGCACCTCACACTGGACACCTGCACACAAAGAGACACCAAGGTCGGAAACTGCCACAAATATCCACTGTTTCTCTCACTCATGTCCCCTCACACTCAACATCTCTAGATCTCCATGAATTACCTTTTAAAATAGCAACAAGGAAAACCCAGCTCAGCCCAAACTCCATGGTTGGTAGTCTATGTTCAGTGCTGATCACCAAGTGGAAACTCCTGGGAATCCCAGGGCTGAGCTCCTCTCCCAGAGCTGCAGGGTCAGGGCTGGGCTGGATTTATCAGCAGAGGGAGGGCCCCATTTGCATGTCTCCTACTATATAGTAAGCTCTGGGGTGGGATGCCTGAGGAGAAGATGGGTCCAGATAAGGTGACTGTGCCTTGCAGGAGTTTGGTGACAATGATGGTTTTGGAAAATACGCTGTCTTATTATAAAATTTTGCTGTGATAAGCACTTTGAACTGATTACACTATTTTAGTTTTACTTATTTGTGTAAATTACATTTTGTTGGAATCAGTGTTTCTTCATGTACAGATGTGGAAGTAAACCACACATGGAAAATTAGTCTTGCCACTTTGGGAAGCAGAGTGGAGATTTCTCAAAGAACATAAAACAGAGGTAGCATTTTACCCAGCAAATCCACTACTGGGTCAACACTAATAAGACCTACTTTTTGAAAGCACAATAGGTGCCTATAGTCAATAATAACTTAATGGTATATTTTAAAGAAATTTAAAGAATGTAATTGGATTTTTTTGTATTTCAAAGAATAAAAGATTGAGGGGATGGACACCTCATTCTCCATCATGTTCCTATTTCATATTGTATGAAAACATCTCATGGAACTGGTAAATATATACACCTACTATGTACCAACAAAAATTTTCTAAATAATTAATTTTCTGATTGAAGGCAAATGTTCAAAGGAAATAAAGTGATGAAAGTTTAAAGAGAGACACTTTCTAAGCAGTGAGTGACTACTGTGAAGCCCCTACCAATATGCACATACATGTTAGATTTTAATTTTTTTCTTTTTCTTCCATGCACAGAGAAGCACATTTTAATAAACAAATGTAAGGTTTCTTTTTAGTGGGGATGTGGTAACAGCGCAGAGCAGATAAGGTGACAGGTCCTTCTTCCCTGCTACTTTGTGTGCAGCCCCTGCTGTGTGAAGGTTGAAATAAGGCCCTGACTCAGTCAGTAGAACGTCACCACTCGTACAAGGTGAAATGTCCTGGAATCAGAGGCAGATTCCACTCAGACTTCTTTCCCTACTGTCACACATGTTTTGGTACTTTTTGCAGGATCTTTTATTATTATTATCATTATACTTTAAGTTCTGGGATACATGGGTATACAGGTGCCATGGTGGTTGGCTGCACCCGTCAACCCATCATCCACGGTAGGTATTTCTCCTAATGCCATTCCTCCCCTAGCCCCTCACCCCTCAACAAGCCCCGGTGTGTGATGTTTCCCTCCCCATGTTCACAGGTTCTCATTGTTCAACTCCCACTTATGAGCGAGAGCATGTGGTGTTTGGTTTTCTGTTCCTGTGTTAGGTTGCTGAGAATGATAGTTTCCAGCTTCATCCATGTCCCTGGAAAGGACATGAACTCATCCTTTTTTATGGCTGCATAGTATTCCATGGTGTATATGTGCCATATTTTCTTAATCCAGTCTATCCTTATGGGCATTTGGGTTGGTTCCAAGTCTTTGCTATTGTTAAGAGTACTGCAATAAACATATGTGCACATGTGTCTTCATAGTAGAATGATTTAAAATCCTTTGGGTATATACCCCGTAACGGGATTGCTGGGTCAAATGGTATCACCTACTTTGCAAGAAAAATAATTTAAAAAACAATAAAAAAAAAGTCTCCCGGACACAGCTGTATTCCCAACACTTTGTGAGGCCAAGACGGGTGGATCGCTTGAGCCCAGGAGTTGGACACCAGCTTGGGCAATATAGCAAAATCCCGTCTCTACAGAAAATACAAAAATTTATCCAGGCTGAGTAGTGAGCACCTGCCTGTAGTCACAGCTGTACAGGAGGCTGAGGTGGGAGGATGGCTTGAGCCCAGCAGGTGGAGACTGTTGAGCGATGATTCAACACTGCATTCCACCCTGGGCAGCAGAGCAAGAGCAAGACCCTGACTCGAACAACAACAACGACAACAACCACAACAACAAAAATAGAGTCAAATGTCAACATTTTTAGTTTTCCTTTCTTTCCTAAATGCAAATTTGTACTATGAAACAATAATCTATTCTAATTGTCTTAATAGTTTTAGTAGAACTCTCATAGAAAATAGATATTTTAATACAGAGAAAATGTATTTTATAATACTTCAGATATCAGTTTAATAGATATTGTCACCAAATTAAAAACAAATCACTGCCTGCATTTAGTCTAAAAGAAGCCCTAGAAAAGTATCAAGGAAGAATGCTTTCTAAAGATAAATATGTGCTTTCTATATGTATACATTTTACTTTCGGGAATACATATTCTCAATTTTAAGATAGGGACCCAGTAGAAATAATAATGGAGTGGACTGTTAAAAATCTCTTTCTGTTTGAGTCAGGAAGTTTAGATTAAAGGCTTACAATAAAAGTGTTTCCAAATCATATGAGTTGTTTAGTTCAAATCATTTTCTCTTGAAGGTACTTTTGATTCATGGCAAGAATTTATATTGAAACAAAATGTATATAAAAGTCAGCATGAACTTCTCTAAGTGGTTGAGAGATCATCTAGTTTATCACAGACAAAAATTGTAGTATAAAATAAACACAAAATGTTACTATTTTAAATTTGATCTATGTTATGTAAAATATAAAGAGAAATTTTGTGATTATTTTTCTAACTTATGAAGCCAGCAAAATTATTAAAAATCAGGTAAGTTAGAGTGTGGTTAGTCTTCCACTTATAAGTTATTTGAGTATAAAATTATGCTCAAATGCTGAACTAAGATACTAATGTCATATTGAGTAATCACTCATGTACTTCTGTATTAATTTACTTTCTTAAAAAACTTGTATCCCATACTATAAAACAAAAAAAATTTTAAAATTTATTCTAACTATATAGCATAATTTAATGGATCAATGTGGCAAACTCAATATATTTCAGGCACAAACAAAAATATTTAATGGGCAGATTCTTTCATTTAAAATACATTATATTAATTATCAAAACAATAAATTCACTGAGTGATTTCACAGCTTCACATTTACTTTTCTGTTGCAGTCAAAGCCAAAAGGCTATAATTTCCTCAAACTTTGAAAAGCACCATGAATCTTTAACAACAGGAGTAATAGGGCTTGGAAAGAAATATTTATTGATTGATCCCAGGGGAACTTGTGTGGGGTTTTTTTTGAGACGGAGTCTCGCTCTGTTGCCCAGGCTGTTCAAGCAATTTTCCTGCCTCAGCCTCCTGAGTAGCTGGAATTACAGGTGCACACCACCAGACCCAGCTAATTTTTGTATTTTTAGTAGAGATGGGGGTTTCACCATATTGGTCGGGCTGGTCTTGAACTCCTGACCTTGTGATCCACTCTCCTCAGCCTCCCAAAGTGCTGGGATTACAGGCGTGAGCCAACGCGCCCAGCCCCTGCTACTTTTAATTCATATAAAAATATAATTTTATCTCTATTTCATTTCACACAGAGAAAGCAATTCTAAATGTGTTAAAAACTCATGAAAACAAAAAAAAATGATGAAACATTACAGGTTATATGTTTATGATTAGTATGAAAAAGGAAATCCTAGGAATAAAAAACCATGAGGTTTTAAATAAAAGATTGATATGTCTCACTAAGAATTCATCAGTATTTACTATGCAGAAAACAGAAAGGCTACCAACTAGAAATATATATATATATAAATATATATATATAAAAACAGTGTTAAAGGTTTTAATAAAAATATATATAAAGAACTCTTTTAAATAACCAACCAATGACATAGAAAATAAGTGGGCAAAATTTTTAAATAGTCATTTTATGGAAGAGGAAATCTGAATAGCCAACAACCTCCTGGAAACTATACTGAAAACATCAACAATGCGGAAAATGAAAATCAAAAATCAATAAATTACATACTCCAGTCAAACAAATGTTTTTTTTGTTTTTTTTGTTGTTTTTTTTTTTTTTTTTTTTTTGAGACGGAGTCTCGCTCTGTCGCCCAAGCTGGAGTGCAGTGGCCGGATCTCAGCTCACTGCAAGCTCCGCCTCCCGGGTTTACGCCATTCTCCTGCCTCAGCCTCCCGAGTAGCTGGGACTACAGGCGCCCGCCACGTCGCCCGGCTAGTTTTTTTGTATTTTTTTTGGTAGAGACGGGGTTTCACCGTGTTAGCCAGGATGGTCTCGATCTCCTGACCTCGTGATCTGCCCGTCTCGGCCCCCCAAAGTGCTGGGATTACAGGCTTGAGCCACCTCGCCCGGCCAAACAAATGTTTAAGTTCTGGTTAGTTCAAAGGTTGGTAAAGATTACCATAATGGAAATTTCATACATTGCTGGAAAAAAAATGTAAATTTTATAAACCCATTTTTTAATTTATAAGCAATTAAAAAATTTTTAAAAATCTAAACATAATGCATAGGAAGCAAACTAGTACACAAATGAATGTAAAGGTACTTGAATAATAAAGTTCACAACAGAAATGTTTATTACAGCAATAAATGGAATCAACCCAAGTGTTTCACAACAAGGAATGAAAAAATTTTTGCTACCTATTATTTATATATATAATTCCATTTAAATAATATTCAAAGATATATAAAGCTCAATAGCATTTTGTTTAAGGTTACATATTTATGTGTAATACATCTAAAAGCAATTGAAAAATGAGCATAAAAGTTAGCAAAATTACTTCTTCCTGAGTACACAGAGAGTGAGATAGGATCAGATACACAGTTGGTTTAAAATCTTCACTTTTTTCTGTATGGGTGTGTGTTTGTGGGAGGGTGTATTCATCTGTATTAATTTTATTGTTGTATTTTATCTAGTATTAATCATGAAATATCTTTGGTATATATTTAATATTTAAATAAAAACAAAATCTTCCAAATTAAAAAACTTTATAAAAAGACATTATAGCACATAGCAACACAATATGATCATCATATCTATATTTGTACTTTTAAATATTTATTTATTATAAGCCTTTTTAGACACACCAAACTTGGACGACTACTATTATTTCACTTGGATTTCTTGCAACAAGGGATTATGTCAAATTTGATGAACTAAATAAACAAACCACTTAAATGAAACTTTGTGGTCAATTTAGAATATTCTAGTCTTTCTGATGTCTCGCTTTTAGAAAAACTGGATCTATGCTTACAAAGAATTAAGAATTTTAGTTTGGAATAAACACAAAAATCAACTCTAAATGGGTGAAATAGTTAAACGTGTGGCTTGCAATTGTAAAATTTCCCCCACCCAGAAAATAATACTAAGAATGATTTCCTATATTTCAAATTAAAGGCACAGACAACAAAAGCAGAATTGAACAAGTGGAATTACAACACAACAAAAAGAGTCTGCAAAGCGTGGAAATAATTCCAACCTACAGAATGGGAGAATATAATTACAAGCCAGGCATCTGAAAAAGGGATTATATCCAAAATACACACGCAACTACAACTCATTAGCAAAATCATAATTGCCTGATTGTAAAGTGGTCAGTTTTACACCATAAAAATTTAAGAATATAGATGTCATTTTAGAGATTCTTCCCTCTGGGTAATGGTAAGTTTGATGGTACACTTGGTTAGGGTAGACTACGTAGTTATTCAATCCAATATTAATATGTGTGGTGTTAGCCAGTTGCAGTGGTGCATGCCTGTAATCCCAGCACTTTGGGAGGCTGAGGCGGGTGGATCATTCGAGGTCAGGAGTTTGAGACCAGCCTCACCAATATGGTGATACCCCGTCTCTACTAAAAACACAAAAATTAGCCAGATGTGGTAGCGTGTGCCTGTAGTCCCAGCCAGTGGGGAGGCTGATACAGAAGAATTGCTTGAACCTGGGAGTCAGAGGTTACAGTGAGCCGAGATCATGTCATTGCACTCCAGCCTGGGTGACAGAGTGAGACTCCATCTTAAATATATATCATATGTATATACACTCACACATACACATATACGTGTGTGTGTATATATATATCTTGTTGTGAATTTACTTAATAGATGCTATTAAACCTGTCATCAGCTGACTCTAGGTTAAGTAGATTGTTATTGATAAAATGGGTGGGCCTGATTCCATCAGAGCAGAACTGGAGAAAATGAAATTCCATGGTGATTCAGCAGCTTCATCTCTCTCTGGGACTTCCAGCCTGCATTTATTGAGGGATCACTTAGGGAAATTGGATATTCCTAGCCATGTCTAAAAAGTGTCATCCTCTACATCTCACAGAAATGTGGCATGTCCATCTGTAGCTTGTCAACTGAATAACAGGCAGAAAGAGACTCTAAAATACAATATAATAATATTATGTTATTAAAATATAATAATATTTATTCTAGGATGTGTATTGCAATTGAAATATGTATGGGCGCATTCAGGTTGGTATGGAAAGAAAAAAAAATTAAGGAAAAATGAGGAGTATTACATCAGTTGTTTTGAGACAATTATCCTGGGGTAGAAGGATCAGTAACAGGGGTGACATTGGTATAAGGTTGTACAGGCAGTTTGATGGGCAGATATTCTTGGAAAAGTAATTATTTTATGGTTGTGGTGGCTTCGGTGCAAAGTTGTGGTTGTGCAGAGTCTATTTATGATAGTTCTTGTTACCAGGAATATGGGTGTTAGAACCTCCTTCATGGCCTTTCCCAGCTTCATCGCCTTCCCCAGCTTCATAAGCGGCTGCATTTTGATTCCGATAAATTTTACAACCTCTTTCTAACACTACTGCTGAAGCAGATGAGTCTGATAGTTTGCACAGAACAGGGTTAATTCCACATCCACATCCCATTTTGATCAAATAAGTTTATCCCTTTCACTATTAACGACCAGTTGCATTCCCAGGTGAGTCTACACACAACACAGTGGAGGGTCCTGAGAAAATGGGGAGAGAACAAATTTCCATCAGCCTCACCCACGTGGCTGCAGGAGCCACAGCCTGAGCCTCACCTGAGCTCCAAGAAAATGCCTTGAGCCCGGGAATGTAGACCATTGAGACCACCTTTTTCTTTTTCAGAAAGCAGGAAAATAAAATTTAAAAGGAAGAACAAACACTACAAAGAAAGAACGAAGTCTGAGCAAAAGCAGCACTAGGTCAGTGCTGATACTGACTGGCTTTGGTGTCAGGAGAAGGGTCAGACGAGAAACCTGTGAGCTTCTACCTGACCCTGGCCCAGCCTCTCTGTTGGCTGTGATCAGAATCCCAAAGACTGTTCTAGTCTAGGAATCTCCCTGAGGTTTCTGTCCTGGGTCTGATTGGAGAAAACTCACCAGGCACCGCTGAGCTTCCTCAGGACTCTGATCCTGGTGAGGACTTTTCATCTCTGTAAGCAACAGTCTGCATTTTGTGCATATGAAAATAGGTTATCATAATAAATAGTAGTTTAAAAAATATGTAGAGATGACATTAGTAATCAGAGAATTCTGAACTCAGAGAGGTTCACTAGAGGAACTGTAAAAAGATGACGTCCCACATCCTAACAGGAAATCAGCCTCCGTGTGCACGGGCTTCCGGGTTGACTCTGATCAGTGGGTCCCGAGCGCCCCCTGCCGCTGATTTCCCCCCACATTCCTGCAGGGAGGTTTCTGTCTGGGCTCACACTGACTTCCCCTCACTGTGTCTCTCGCACAGTAATAGACAGCCGTGTCCTCAGCTCTCAGGCTGTCCATTTGAAGATACAGTGTGCTCTTGGCGTTCTCTCTGGAGATGGTGAATCTGCCCTTCACGGAGTCAGCGTACCATGTGCTACCCCCACCATTACTAATACTTGAGACCCACTCCAGCGCCTTCCCTGGAGCCTGGCGGACCCAGTGCATGTAGTAGTCACTGAAGGTGAATCCAGAGGCTGAGCAGGAGAGTCTCAGGGACCCCCCAGGCTTTGCCAAGCCGCCCCCAGACTCCACCAGCTGCACCTCACACTGGACACCTGCAAACAAAAAGACACCAAGGTCAGAAACTGCCAAACATATCCACTGTTCCTCTCACTCATGTCTCCTCACACACAGTATTTCTACTTCACTCTCAATTACCTTTCAAAAGAGCAACCAGGAAAACCCAGCTCAGCACAAACTCCATGGTGTGTTCTGTGTTCAGTGCTGATCGCCGAACAGAAACACCTGGGAATTCTGGGGCTGGGCTCCTCTCCCAGAGCTGCAGGGTCAGGGCTGGGCTGCTTTTCATCAGAAGAGGGAGGGACCTATTTGCATGTCTCTTGCTATATAGCAAGCTCTGGGGTGGGACGGCTGAGGAGAAGGCAGTGCTCAGAGCAGATGAGAGTATCCCGGAAAACACTGGAGTCAATTCTATCTCTCAGGAAATATAACTTCAGATTATGTGATTGTGCCTTGATAATCATTTAGTATTCATCGTCTTATTTAATTTTTACATACTTGTAGAATATACTTAACGCAAGTGTGAGTGTGTCATTTTTAGAGAAGATAATTACATGCAGAACAGAGCAGCTGTGCAGTGTGTCCAATATCACACATCTGGACAGAGTTAGCCCTATTATCCGTGCCTGTGACGCTGAACACTGGAGGTGTCGGCTCCCCTGAGACAGCTCCAGGGTGGTGTGGGACATGCCTAGAGGGGTTTTCAGGATGTCCCACCTGTCCTAACAACTTTATGTAATTTTGCCATTTGTAGTGTTTACCTGAAATATACAATCAGTGTTCACATGTGTGTATTGTCAGTAGTCTGTGATTATTCAAGTGTCAATATTTATCTCTTTCTTGCTCTTTCTCAGCCAATATATTCATTTTTGTTACTACTTTATTAAAATCAATTAATAATGAAAACAAATTGATAGTGCAGCATTTGGGAAATATTGATATATGTGTGCAGTCGTTGAATCAGCACTTCAATCATGCTGTTAGCAATTAAATTAAACTCTTTTTTTCTCTCACTTCTCTGTAATTTCATTTCACCACCTTGTTACTCTTACCACCCTTTTCTCAGAAAATTCAGATCTTCTTCATGTTAATTTACAATAGTTGCATCTTCTACAATTCATACAAATAAAATCACTTGAGATTTTCTGTGAATTCTTCAGCTTCCTTGACTCACCACAATTATTTTATAATATCCTCATGTTCTTATGTGAATGAGGCATGCCTTGATTTCAACGGTTCATCGTATTCTGGTACATTAATATTTCTCAAATTGTTTGACAATGCACCAAATAATGGATACTTGATATGTTGTTTCAGTTTCTGAATTTTATTTAGAAATTAAATACTAAGCATTATAATGTAAAAATTGAGAAAATAATCTTTTTCTGACCTTGTTAACAAAAACCATGAATAACTACAAAAAATAAACCCTTCAACATATCTGAGTTGATGTCACAGAGAAAACAAATCCCTGTATTCTGAGAAAATCGGGGCCTGCAGAGAGAACTAGGGTCCACTTATTAGAGTAACTGGGGCAGGTGCCACTCACTGCATGGTACTGAGGAAGGAAAAAGCTAACCTGGAAAGGTTTCATGAGTTTTGAGGACGTGCGTGCTAATGGTGTGAATGTGAAACTCCCGACACTTGCAGGTTTTTCCCACAGAATTGGAGAAATCCCCAGACAACTCACCCACCTGCTGTCCTGTGGTGTGGACTGGGGAGGAAGAACAACAGCTCCGTTCAATGCTGAATCCCCCTTCACTATATGTGGGAGACATTTATTAAATCTTGTGTCCTGTGGGCACTGGTAGAATCAACTAGAACACAAGGAAACAGAGGACACCAAGGAAACTCTACCCAAAAACACCTCCCATCTCTTTCCTGAGGAACGAAATCCTGAATCTGTGGGGTAAGGACAGTGGGTCAGAACCTGAGGACGCTGATGAAAATCCACTGTGGCTGGGAAGAGACACTCTGAGACTGGGGAAGGGAAGGAACAGAAACACTTGTAAGTCCATGCTTCAGAGCCAGTCACACCACCCATAGCTAAAAAGGAGTCTTAGTCAGAAGGTTGGAGAATGTGCCCCTGTGTCCAAGCCCATTCACCACACAAGCAATCACCAAGTAAAAGTGTCAGCAGGATGCACCTGTCACAGCTGAAAGAGGCTGTCTCTGGGGAGAATGAAATGTGAAAACCCAAAGCCAAACAGGGACACAGAAGCAGGTATCACCGGAGTAACTTGAAGCTTTTGTGAACAGTAGAAGCTGACTTCAACTCTGATAGCTGTGGCAACCATACACTTGAAATCCAACCCTGAGTAGATTCACAGAAACGTGGCTAATAAAGGCCCAGCAGAATGTAATATGTGATCATCTCCTGGAAGAAAAAAATAAATGTAAGAAAATAAATTACAAGCAAAATGCAAACTGAAATTATACATGCATTTCATTTTTATAAAAATGTGAAAGCAAATAAAATTATATCATTAAAAAAGATCCTTGGCTCAAGCCTGTAATCCCAGCACTTTGGGAGGCCCAGGCGGGCGGATCACGAGGTCAGGAGATCGAGACCATCCTGGCTAACACGGTTAAACCCCGCCTCTACTAAAAAATACAAAAAGCTAGCGGGGCGAGGTGGTGGGCATCTGTAGTCCCAGCTACTGGGGAGGCTGAGGCAGGAGAATGGCAAAAACCCGGGAGGCGGAGCTTGCAGTGAGCTGAGATCCGGCCACTGCACTCCAGCCTGGGCGACAGAGCAAGACTCCGTCTCAAAAAAAATAAAAATAAAAATAAAAATAAAAATAAAAAAGATCCTGAGACAATTTGTCAGCAGATTCATGTTTCAGGGCACATGTTAGTAAAGTTTCTCTGCGAGTAGACATGTGATATGCCCTGAAAACATAGATCTATACAAAGAAATTAAAATTGTAGAAAAAGGGAAAATCAAGAGGAAGTGCAGTTATTATCTTTGTAATTGCGATAACATATAACTATATAAAGCAATAAAATATATATTATATTTTATATGTAAGTGCCAACTGAGGATAAACAAGAACGACTGGGGAGAAGGAGGAATTCAAAGCACACAGTTACACTGTCTCCGTACTTCACATCAAGGCCATCACAGTATCTGCATTAGAATCTAATTATATACAATTCTTATTGTAAACCTTATGGCAACCAATACCATATTTATAAAAAATGAATTAAATAATCTGTTGTTAGAGAAATAAACATCATTATAAATGACGAATTTAAACAAAAAATAACAGAAAAATTAATATTACTTTAAAAATAGAATTTATAGTTGATTTGATAAAACAAGACCCAACTACTAGCTTTGTACAAGAAAGTTATCCTATATGTTCACAAGTAGAAAAGATAAAGATGGGAAAACACAGATTATGAAAACATAAACCAAAAGAAAGCTATAGTAGCTGTGTAAATTTCAGACAAAGTAGACATCAAAAAACACTTTTAGGACTTAACAGGTATTACATAGGATAAAGTTACCAGTTTTTTTGAAAGACATCAAAAAAGACTTAACAAATGTATAATAGATGAAGAATGCACCATTCGTTGTGATTTACAGAACAAACATGATAAAGAAGTAAAGATGTCAGTTGGACCATGCACGTAAGAGTGTCCTGGGGACTGTGAACCTTCTTTGTAGTCATGGAGGGCACCCCTGAGAACTTCCTGTTGGATTTCTCCCTGCAGCTGCCCACACCAATCCTGATCCTGAGGCCTGCTGGACCAGGCTGATGCTGCAGTCAGTGAAGGTGAATCCAGAGTGTTTGCAGGAGAGACTCACAGAACCCCTGGCTGTACCATTATTCCCACTGTCTCCTTCAGAGAACTTCACACAGGGCTTCTGCAAACACCGAGGGAACAGACTGAGAACAGCCCCATCTGGAGCAGCCAAAACTGAGCCTGATCCACAAGGGCCCTAATATTGAGAGTGATTAGAAGGAAAGCCCAGATCAGCATAGTCCCCATGGTGTGGACACAGAGGAAGGTGCAGGTGTGGGGTAGCTCTTCACCAGGCCACTAGAGACAGGGGATGAGCTGCTCCTCATGAGCGTGGGAATGACCACATTTCCATGTCTCCTCCCTGTGGACATAAGTTTGCTACTCAGCAGTTGTCATCCCCCCTCTGCCTTTGGATTTCAGGGAGGGCAGGTCAAGGGATTCCTGGGACTGGATGCTCAGAGTTAATCTGCAAACTACACTTTCTTGTTCCCTGATGAGGGCCCTTTTCAGGTGTCTCTATAGAGTGAATGTTAATTAACAAAATAACCCAGTAAATACACGAAAATAAACTTTTCCAGAGGAGTCATATGTCTGCCTGTAGTCTCTGCATGTAGAACTATAAGCCACTGCTTTTAACAAGAAGGCAAAGTCTTCAGTTAGAATTAAAAATAAAATGCAGACCTGCACGTTGTTAGGGCTGGAGTCCATACTGCTTGTATTCTGAGCTAATTTTGCCACACAGCAGTTCAGCATCAGACAGGCATGCTTATGTGAAGGAGTCATTGTGGGGACATTTGTAGTTTTCTGAGGGAAGAGTCCACAAAGCAATGCGTGTGCTTGTCTGAGGGAGGAGCACAAGCAGGGACAGATATGGGCACATATCTAAAAGTAATTGCCCATTTAGGGACAGTGTGAGCTAGTCTGAACTGGACTTTGGGGAAAACTTTTCTCAGTTAAGGGAAGATGAGAATCCTCTGGGTGACCTGCTTGTGAGGAAGGAAACTGACTCACATGGGAGCGTGCTGAAAGAAAGTTATCTCGTGAAGGGAAACAACTTATATGCAAATGGAGAAAGTTACCTTATTCTTTATTGCCTGCATCTCATGCCATCGCTGCTCACACTGAGTAAAGTTGCCAGAGACTTCTATACAGTCTGCATTTCATTTTGGAGTTCATGACAAGCTACATACTTTTTTAAAGTTGTATATATTTAGGTTCACACTTGGTGTCATTAAATTCTAAGTGTTGACAAATTAAGTGTGTCATGTGTCCAACATTGCATATGATTTAAAATAAGTATCATCACATTAATCAGCGCTCAATTCACTTACATGATACCCTCTTTCTAAATTCCTGGAAAATCTTCATATGCTTATTTTATCTATAAGTTGGTTTATGAAATTTTAAATAAAATTATATAGTGTATTTGAAATAACTACACTTTGAAAGGTGACACACACAATCTCTCACCTAAATAACGTTGGTAATTAGGGGATTCTGTAAGACTAAACTGTAATGAAACTGCGTAGAAGCACCGTGCTTTAGTAGATAAATATGCTTCCAAACAAGTACAGCTTAAATCTGATACCGCTGTGCATGTGACCTGAGATTGTGCAACTAAATAATTCAATGACATGTGATGGAGTGGAATTCGTCATATTGAGTGGATGGTTATGAGCAGGCAAGGAAGAAAAGTTAAAAGTCTATATGTGGTATGACAGTAAGGTAAGTATATCCGTGTGTTCTCATGTTTAATGCAATATAGGTACAGAAGATTCGATATATAAATAGTTTCCATGTGCCCGTAAACGTGGGTTAATATTCAAATGCTACTGTTAGCTTAGAGTCCCTAGAATCACCGACACCACATTAACAGTACACACACCCAACATCATAATGTTGTACTTTAATACAATTCTTCAAACCAGAGGCCAGAAATCCTTGGAGAAATGGCTGATTCTGTGTATGGAAAATATAATACAGGAAAATGAGTTTAGAATTTCTTGTAATACTAGGAAATGGGGAAATGTTAAGAAACAAAAGGAAGAGTTGTATCATAAAGATACAGAGTGCAAAGTAAATGAGCTCACACCCTCTAAATTAAAGTCTGGTTACTTGAGCAATAAAATGAATAATGTAGCATGGATCTACACCAGAGTATGAAGTAAATATCCCTGAACAATTTCTGAAATTAATAGGTAATTAAATCAAGGAAAAATAGAAAGAAGGACACATCTCCCTTATAGAATAATCCAAATGACTTAAGTTGATAGTCCTCTCATCAAGTGAGTGAAGTTTAAATACTCATTAGTTAATTGTGGCATGAGATTAGAGAATGGAAAATATTTTCATTGTTAGTGGATTTTATTCTGAGTTTTCAGACATAATGCAAAAACATGATTCAAGAAATAATAAAACTTTACATGTTATTTTATCCAAATTTACACACACATGCACACACACAGACACAGAGATAAATATAAATGTTTCTGCAGTATACACTGATGAGGGAGTGAAAAGACAACCACAGACTTGGAGAACACATTCGCAAATCACATATTTGGTAAATGGCATTTTTAAAACTTGGTAAATAATTTTTATCTGCAATTTTGTATTTTAGATGCAGAGGAAGCCACAGACCTGAAGAAAAGCAATCCTTGACCTCCATCTGCACCTGTCCCAGGGCTGCCCCTGTCTCATTTAGGTGCTGAGTTTCCCCTTCAGCCCAGCCTCCTCACCTCTCTGCAGGAAATTTTGTCTTGTCTCACACTGACTTCCCATCACTTGGTTTCTTAAATACAGTGATACACGGCCATTTACTCTCATAGCAAGTTCTCGAAATTGGATCTGGATACAGTGAGTCTACCTTTCAGAGAGTGTGCATAGTATATCTGACTTCCATTATATTTTATATCTACTACTCAATTCAGCCCCTTTCCTGGAACCTGGTGGACTCAGCTCATTCAGTAGCTACTGAAGGTGAATCCAGAAGCTGAATAGGAGTCGCAAGAACTTCCCAGGCTATGACAGGTGGGACACATACACCATGAACTACTAAGTAGCCATAAACAGGAATGAGATCATGTCCTTTGCAGAGACATAGATGGAGCTGGAGACCATTATTCTCAGCAAACTAACACAGGAACAGAAAACCAAATACTACATGTTCTCACTTATAAGTGGGAGCTAAATGATGAGAACACATGGACACAGAGGGAAACAATACACACTGGGGCCTCTTGGAGGCTGGAGGGTGGGAGGAGAAAGAGAATGAGGAAAAATAACTAAAAATTACTAATAAGCACTGGGATTAATACTGGGTGTATTAGTTTGTTTTCACACAGCTCATAAAGACATACCTGAGACTGGGAAATTTATACAGAATAAAAGGTTTAATGAACTCACAGTTCAACATGGCTGGGGAGGCCTCACAATCATGGCAGAGGTCTAGGATGAGCAAGTCATTTTTTACATGGATGGCAGCAGGCAAACAGAGAGCATGTGCTGGGAAATGTCCCCTTATAAAACCATCAGTTTTCGTGAGACTTATTTACCATGATGAGCACAGCAAGGGAAAGACCTGCCCCCATGGTTAAATTACCTCCCACTGGGTCCCTCCCACAATGTGTCAGAATTCAAGATGAGATTTTGGTGGGGACACAGCTAACCCATATCATTATGTCCCTGGCCCCTCCAAAATCTCAAGTACTCATATTTCAGAACCAATCATACCTTCCCAACAGTTCCCCTAAAGTTTTAACTCATTTCAGTGTTAACTCGAAAGTCCACAGTTCAAAGTCTCATCTGAAACATGACAAGTCTCTTCCTCCTATGAGCCTGCAAAAATTAAAAGCAAGTTAGTTACTTCCTAGATACATTGGGGGTATAGGTATTGGGTAAATACAGCCATTCCACATGGGAGAAATGGGCCACAACAAAGGAGCTACAGACCCCATGCAAGTCCAAAATCCAGCAGGGTCACATCTTAAAGCTTCAAAATGATCTCTTTTGATTTCATGTCCCAAATTCAGGTCATGCTGATGCAAAAGGTGGGTTCCCATGGTCTTGAGTAGCTCTGGCCCTGTGGCTTTGCAGGGTACAGCCTGCCTCACAGCTGCTTTTACAGGCTGGTGATGAGTATCTGCAGCTTTTCCAGGCACAGAATGCAAGCTGTTGGTGGATATATCATTCTGGGGTCTGGAGGATGGTGGCCCTCTTCTCGAAGCTCTGCTAGGTCATTCCCTAGTAGGGACTCTGTGGCAGGGTTCAAACCCCATATTTCCCTTCCACACTACCCTAGCAGAGGTTCTCCCTGAGGGCCCCACCCATCCAGCAAACTTCTGCTTGGGCATCCAGGCATTTCCATACATCCTCTGAAATCTAAGTGGAGGTTCCCAAACTGCAATCCCTGTATTCCATGCACCCGCAGGCTGAACACCACGTGGAAGCTACCAAGGCTTGGGGTTTGCACCCTCTGAAGCAACAGCTCAAGATATACCTTGGCCCCATTTAGTCATTGCTGGAGTTGCTGGGATGCAGGGCTTCAGGTCCCAGGGCTGCTAAGGCTGGGATTGCCCTTGGTTTGGTTCCCATAAGAATTTTTTTCTGCTAGACCTTTAGGACTCTACTGGGATGGGCTGCTGTGAAGACCGCTGACATGCCCTGGAGACATTTTCCCCATTGTCTTAAAGATTAACATTTGTTTCCTGGTAACTCATGCAGGATTTTCTTTTTTATCTCATTGTCAGGCTGTAAATTTTTCAAGTTTTTATGGTCTGCTTTCCTTATAAAACTGAATGCCTTTAACAGCACCCAAGTCACATCAGGAATCCTTTGCTGCTTAGAAATTTCTTCCACCAGATACCCTAAATCATCTCTTTCAAGTTTAAATTTCCACAAATCTCTAGGGCAGGGGCAAAATGCTACCAGTCTTTTTGCTCATACATAAGAGTCATCTTTGCTCCAGTTCCCAATAAGTTCCTCATCCCCAACTGAGACCATCCCAGCCTGGACTTAATTGTTTATATCCCTATCAGCATTTTGGGCAAAGCCATTCACCAAGTCTTTCCAAACTTTACTACCTATTCTGTCTTCTTCTGAGCACTCCAAACTATTTCAACCCCTGTCTGTGACCCAGTCTCCAAGCCACTTCCACATTTTCAGGTATCTACAGCAGTGAGTCATCTACTGGTATCAATTACTGTATTAGTCTTTTCTCACTTTGCTAATGAAGACATATCTGAGACAGGGTAATTTATACAGTCGAAAGGTTTATTGGACTCACAGTTCCACATGGCTACAGAGGCCTTACATTCATGGCATAAGGGAAGTAGGACTAAGTCACACCTTATATGGATAGCAGCAGGCAAAGAGAGAACTTGTGCAGAGAAACTCCTTGTTACAAAACCAGCACATCTCATGAGACTTATTAACTATCATGAGAGCAGCATGGGAAAGGACTGCCCCCTTGATTCGATTACCTCCATCCGGTTCCTCCCACTACACGTGGGAATTCAAGTTGAGATTTGGGTGGAGACACAGCTGAACCATTTCACTGGGTGATGAAATAATCTGTACAATAAGCCTCCATGACACAATTTATCTATGTAACAAACCTGTACATCCTACACATATACCCCTGAACTTAAAATAAAAGTTAAGAGAATTAATAAATAAATGTTTGTATATGCATATATATTACTTATATATACACATATATGTATATATTATATATGTATAAAATACATATGTATAGATAGAGTAATATAAAACAAGAAAATCTAAGAGGAAACAAGCTTGGCCTAATTTTATTTTTCTATAATAATTAAAACAATTATTTTTAGAACTTTGTGTATACGACAAAGTGCTTTTTTTCAGTTCATATGGTTGCAACAGCCCTTATGAACGATATAAACATCCCTGGCCTGACTGCGTAAATGTTGAAGGTAGACCTGGTTCTGGATTCCTGAGTCAGAATCTTCCAGTTGTCCACACCCTCACAAGGCCAGAGAAGCCAGAGGAGATTTCTATTTTGGAAAGGAGTGAGTGGACGGCACAACTGGTTTGGAGACACGACAAACTGCACCTGCATTTACAGAAGCAACGCACACAGGGAACATCCTAGCGCCATCTGGTCTCACACACACGCTTGGGACTCATGGTGGGGGACCCCGGCCTCGGACAGCCCTGTCACTGCCCAGCTTGGGAGGCCTGGGCAGAAGTCATGCAGATCGTGGATCTTCCCGTCCAGCACCTCCAGGAAGCTCTTCACCTCCACCTCCAGGGGGCGCTGTCGGGATTTGCTCTCCTCAGCGTCTGTCTTTAGGGAACGCGCTTTGTCTTCCAGGTTTTGATCGTCTCTCTGCCGCCTCCATCTTCTCAGAGACACCGTCGCGCTCTGACGTGAGCTGAGGTGTGAGTTCACTTTGTTTCCGGAGATCTTCCAGCTCTGCCTCCTGTTCTCAGAGCTCGGCCTCCAGCTCCTCCATCCTCCTCCTCAGCTGCGTGTTCTTCTCCTTCTCTCTGTGGGTCTCACGGCCTCTTCCTCTGCTCCGCGCTGGCCGCCGACTCCTGCAGCGCCGTGGGCAGCCGGGCGTCGCTCTCCCGCCGGGCCTGCAGCTCCACCTCCCGCCTCTTCCCGTGGGCAGCGCCTGCGTCCTGGCCGCCTTCAGCTGGTGGTTCCCAGACTGCAGGTGCCGGTCGGCTGCAGCGGCGTGAGAGGCCTTTCCATCGTCCGTCCCGTTGACACTGGATGCCGGAGTAGAAGATGGGGCTCCACGCCCGGGTTCTCGGGGATGATCACTCGAGGGCTCCATGTTCTCCTGGGTCTTGTTTTTTTCTATCTTGGCAGCTTCTTCCACCTCCTGGAATTTCTCTGCAAACTTTGTCAGCTGCTGCTCAGAGGAAAACCCCAAACCAAACACCGTGTCAGCTCTGCTGTCGGCCCACTGCGCAGACGTCTGTGACGTGTTGGTGAAGGTCATATTTGGTGCGATTGTGCTGTTTATGGTCACCTTGGCTCCGTCCACACTGACCATCCGAAAGCTGTTCCTTGTGACATCATAGAAGCAGGAAACGGTGACCACCTATTGTTCGAGCAGCAGGCATCCAGTTCTTGGTGTTTGGGTCAGTCTGGAAGACCTGCCCTGGGGGGTGAGGATGGGCTGTTCTCCCATCTCTGGCGCTGCTCAGGCGACCACTCCGACCAGGCATCTGGTGCTCGCTCTCCGCCCGCTGTGCATCCGCTCCCTGCGCAGCACATGTGGCGGCCCCTGCGCGCCTGGCTCAGCCCTGGTGCCCCTCCATTCCGCCAAGCGGGCTGGGCGGGGACTCTGGAAAGAATCATTCTAAGAATTAAATTAAAAGAATAATCTGTAATAAGGAGACATCAGAATTCCATCTCAGAAAAAAAATTGAAAATATGTAATACATACAAAGTCCTGAGAAAAAACCTTGAAGCACAGGAAGGTCTCATGTATAAGTAGTTCGTAATATGTTTATTGTTAAAATTACTACCTTTATGTTGTTTTAAAGAATTGAAGCAAAGCATAATGAAATTGTTTTGTGCATATCTAGTACAACAGCCTGGTTAAGAAAACTGAAGAGCCCTGTAATCATCCGCGAGAGAGGCTCTAGTTCCTGTGTGGACACACACATTTGCCTGCTTCTGCCCATCTAGGAGCTGCTTCCTGAAGCCTTCAGGAGGCAGGAGGGTAAATGAGTTTCTCAGGATAATCTAATCACATCCTGACTGGGAGAAAACATTAATGACCTAGGACGGATTAGAAAATACGTAGTTAAAACTTCATTGAAAATTGAGACATTTTGATTGTATATATTTATAGGGAATAAAGCTATGTCATGATTTATTATTGCAAATCAGAATAATTGAATCGAGCTAGTTGACATATATATCGTCTCAAATCCTTATTTCTGTGTATGTGTGTAACAGGGACATATGAAATTTGTTCTTGGCTCTTTCAAAAAGACCAATACACTATGTTTAAGCTTACAAATATACATCAATTTATGTAAACTATAGAGAATGATCAAAAGGAGTTATGGATTACTATAATTTATACTAAGTTAATCATTGAGCTTCATTCTTTAGGACATTTTATAATTATTTTATATATTTTGTATTATTTTATAATATGAAGACTACACATGTATGCATAACTTTGAGTATTTACGCATATGTCTATAGATATAAATTAATGTCCCTGTAGCTACGTAATAGCTGATATCAACAGATGTTAACAGAATTCTAAAAGAACAAGTGCAAATTATTAGGAAGAATTATTCCTTGAAGGTATGTATTTTTTAAAAATACCCTTACATATAAATTTAAAAAATACTAAAACACAATTCTCAATAAAAAAATTCATGACAAATAACCATAGTAAAATATCGCAACCTAATAAGACTCCAGAGTCCTGCAAAAACAAGCCTGCCTCTTGCACCTGAGAAAGGAAACCTCCCTGCATGGCCCTGCAGGGAGGTTTGTGTCTGGGCTCACACTGTACTCCCCTCACTGTGTCTCTGGTACAATACAAGGCCGTGTCCTCAGTTTTCAGGCTGTTCATTTGCAGATGAAGCGTGTTCTTGGCATTTTCTCTGGAGATGGTGAATTGGCCCTTCCGGAGTCTGTGAGATATGTACTACCACCCTTAGGATTAACTTGTCCAACCCACTCCAGGCCATCCCTGGAGCCTGGTGGACACAGTTCATGTAGTAGCTACTGAAGGTGAATCGAGAACCTGCACAGGAGAGTCTCAGGGACCCCCACCAGGCTTTGCCAAGCCTCCTCCATACTCCATCAGCTGCACCTCACACCGGACACCTGCAAACACAGAGACACACTGGTCAGAAACTGCTGCACATATCCACTGTTTCTTTCACTCATGTCCCCTCACACTCAACATCTCTCATTTTCCATAAATTGCCTTTCAAAATAGCAACAAGCAAAACCCATCTCAGCACAAAATCCATGGTGAATCCTCTGTGTTCGGTGCTGATCACTGAATGAAAACACCTGGGAATTCTGGGTCTGGGCTCCTCTCTCAGAGCTGCAGGGTCAGAGCTGGCCTGGTTTTTATCAGTAGAGGGAGAGCCCTATTTGCATGTCTCCTGCTATATAGCAAGCTCAGGGGTGGGACAACTGAAGAGAAGGCAGTGCCCAGAGCAGATGAGAGTGTCCTGGAAAACACTGGGGCTAATCCTAACTCTGGAAAATATAGCTTCAGATTATGTGATTGTGCCTTGATAATCATTTAGCAGACATCAGCTTATTTAATTGTTACATATTTGCAGAATATATTTAATGCAAGTGTCAATGTTACATTTTTAGAGAAGACAAATTACACACAGAACAGAGCAGTTGTGCAATGTGTCCGATAACACACATCTGGCCAGAGTTAGCCCTATTATCTCTGTCTGTGCCTCCAAACACTGCAGGAGGCTGCCCCTATGAGACAACTCCAGGGCAGTGTGGGATATGTCTAGAGAGGTTTTCAGGATGTCCCACCTGTCATAACAACTTTATGTAATTTTGCTTTTTCTAGTGTTTTCCTGAAATATGCAATCAGTGTTCACATGTGTGTATTTTCAGGAGTCCGTGATAATTCAAGTGTCAATATTCATCTCTTTCTTGTTATTTCTCAGCAAATATATTCATTTTTGTTGCTGCTTTATTCAAAACATCCATCAATAATGAAATCAAATTGACAGTGCAGCATTTGGAAAATGTTGATATATGTGTGCAGTCATTGAATCCGCACTTCAATCATGTTGTTAGCAATTGAATTCACTCTCTTATTTTTTCTTTCACTTCTCTGTAATTTTATTTCATCACCTTGTTATTCTCACCACCCTATTCTCAGAAAAATTTAGATCTCCATGTTAATTTTATACAAATTATGTAACATGAAATTTCCTGTGAATTCTTTAGCTTCCTTCACTCAGCACAATTATTTGATAATGTCCCCATGTTCTTATGTGAAGGAAGCATGCCTTGATTTCAATGGTTCATTGTATTTCAGACATGAATATTTCTCAAATTGTTTAACAATGCACCAAATAATGGATACTTGATTTGTTGTCTTAGCTTCTTAATGTTGTTTAGAAAGCAGATACTAAGCATGGGAATGGAAAAAATGAGAAAACGATGATCTTATTCTGACCTCATTAACAAAAAACTTGAACAACTACAAAAAATAAACCCTTCGACATATCTGAGTTGATGTCACAGAGGAAAAATCCTCCTGAAATCTGAGAAAATATGGGCCTGCAGAGAGACCTTGAGTTCATCTATTACAGTACCTGGGTCAGGTGCCACTCATGGCCTGGTATTTAAGATGGAAAAATCTAACCTGGAAAAGTTTAATGAGTTGCTTGAGGACATGCGTGCTAATGGTATGAGAATGTGAAACTCTGCGCACTTCAAGGCTTTTCCTACAGAATTGAGGAAATCCCCAGACGACTCACCCACCTGCTGTCCTGTGGTGTGGACTGGGGAGGAAGAACAGCAGCTCCGTTCAATGCTGAGTCCCCCTTCACTGTATGAAGGAGACATTTATTAAATCTTGTGTCCTGTGGGAACTGGTAGAATCAACTAGAACACAAGGAAACAGAGGACACCAAGGAAACTCTACCCAGAAACACCTCCCATCTCTTTCCTGCAGAATGAAATCCTGAATCTGTGGGGCAAGGACAGTGGGTCAGAAGCTGAGGACACTGACAAAAAACCACTGTGACTGGGAAGAGACGCTCTGACACTTGGTGAAGGGAAGGAACAGGAATGCTTGGAAGGCCATGCTTCAGAGCCAGTCTCACCACCCATAGCTAGGAAGGAGACTAGGTCAGAAGGTTGGAGAACGTGCCCCTTTGTCCAAGCCCCTTCATCACACAAACAATCACCAAGTAAATGTGTCAGCAGGATGCATCTGCCACAACTAAAAGAGACAGGCTCTCTCTGGGAAGAATGACATGTGAAAACCCAAAGCAAAACAGGGAAACAAAAGCAGGTATCACCAGAGGAATCTGAAGTTTTTGTGAACAGTAGAAGCTCTTCAACTCCGATAGCTGGGGTAACCATACACTTGAAACCCAGCCCTGACTGGATTCACAGAAATGTGGTTAATGAAGGCCCAGCAGAATGTAATATGTGATTGTCTCCAGGAATAAAATAAATACAAGAAAATAAGTAACAAGGGAAATGCAAACTGGAATTCTACATACATTACAATTTCATTAAAAGTGAAAGGCAAGTAAAATTATGTCATTTAAAAAAAAGATCTTGAGACAATTTGTCAACACATTCGTATTTCAGGGCACATTTTACAAAGTTTCTCTGCTAATAACCATGTGATATGCACTAAAAACATAGATCTATACAAAGAAATTAAGATTGTAAAAAAAAAGGGAACATCAAAAAGAATTGTAATTTTTATCTTTGTAATTGTTATAATGTATGGGTATAAAGTGATGCAAAATTACGTATTATATTTTATAGCATATATAAGTGCAAACTGACGGTAAGAAAGACTGGTTGGAAGGAGGAATTCAAAGTACACAATTACACTATCTCTGTACTTCAGATCAAGGCCATCACAGTATTTACGTTATAATCTTATTATATACAATTCTTATTGTAAAATTTATGGTAATCAATACCATATTTATAAAAAGTGAATTATATAATCTGTTAATAGAGAAATAAACATCATAAAATGCTAATTTAAATAAAACTAAAAAAATATTAGTTTTAAAATAGAATTTATTATAGTTGCTTAAAAACAGCAAGACCCAACTGTTAGCTTTGTACAAGAAAGTTATCCTACATATTCACAAATAGAAAAGATAAAGATGATAAAGATGGGAAAACATGGATTATGAAAATATGAACCAAAAGAAAGCTATAGTAGCTGTGTAAATTTCAGAAAAAGTAGATATCAAAAAACACTTTTAGGACTTAACAGGTATTACATAGGATAAAGTTACCAGTTTTTTTGAAAGACACCAAAAAAGACTTAACAAATGTGTAATAGATGAAGAATGCACCATTCGTTGTGATTTACAGAACAAACATGATAAAAGAAGTAAAGATGTCAGTGAAAGCATGCACGTAAGAGTGCACGTAAAAGCTTCCTCTTGAATTTCTCCCTGTTGCCACCCACACCAGCCCCAGTCGTGGAGCCTGCTGGACCAAGCTGATACTGCAGTCAGTGAAGGTGAATCCAGAGGCTTTGCAGGAGAGGCTCAGTGAACTGCTGGGCTGTACAATTTTTCCACCTCAGACTCCACCAGTGAGCTTCACACAGGTCTTCTGCAAACACAGAAGGAACAGACTGAGAACAGCCCCGTGTGGAGCAGCCATAGCTGGACCTGACTCACAAGGGACACTAATATTGAGGGTGATGAGAAGGGAAGCCCAGATCAGTGCAGACCCCATGGTGAGGACACTGAGGAAGGGCACAGACATGGAGTGGCTCCTCACCACGGCCTGAAGGAACAGGGGATGGGCTGCCTTTTATAAGGAGGGGAGGGGACACATTTCCATGTATTTCTTTTTGTGGTCATGGGTGCACCGCTCAGCATTGCTCATCCATCCTCTGTGTCTACATTTCAGAGATGGCAGGGTCAAAGGATTCTTGGGTCTGGATGCACAGGGTTAATCTGCCCATCACTCTTTCTCAGTCTCTAATGTGGACACTGTCCAGGTATCTTCATAGCAGCAAACATTATCGACAAATAAGACCAGTAAGAACATAAGAAATATGTTTCCAGAGAAAACAGGCATCTGTCTGTGATCAGTACATTTAGAGTTGGAAACCACTAACAATGTTGGAAACCACTGACAATGAGGCAAAGTTAAGTTAAAATGAAAAAAAAAAATGTGTATCTACATCTTGTCTGGAAGGAGTTTTATAATTATAATTATCTTGGTATCATTTTGCCACAAAATTATTCAACATTGGATATATGTTCTTATGTCAGCAAACAGTCAATGTGGAAATGTGTGTACTTATCTGAGTGAAGAGTTCACATGGAGACATGTTTGTCTGAGACAAGAGTCCACATGAGGAAATGTCTGTTTCCTGAGTAATTGTAAGGACATATGTGGTGGTCTGAGGAAAGAGTCCATGTGGGGACATGTGGGTTTGTCTGAGGGAAGAATCCACTTGAGGAAAGGTGTGTTTTTCCGACAGAAGAGCCCACACGTTGACAGGTGTGTGTACCCATCTGAGGGTAAATGTCCATTCAGGGACAGTGTATGTCTTAACTGAGCTGAACTTTGAGGAAAACTTTTCTCAAAGAAAGAAAAGAATGTTCTGCGTTGTTTGCTTGTCAGGAAGAAAAGTCTGGGCCACATAGAAAGTAGATTTTGTCTTAATTAAAGGTCTTCATTGAATGGAAACATCATATATGCAAGTCAGGAAAATCACTTCATTCTTTGCTGCATGTATCTCATAACATTCCCATGGTCCCAAATACATTATTAGATAATTTTATAGAGTATGCATTTAATCCAGAGGTTAATGAACTGCTAAATATATTTTAATTGTATATATTTAGGTTTATATTTCCCATCACAAAATTATGAGCTTAGACAAATTAATTGTGTCACGTCTCAACCATTGCTTATCACTAGAATATTCTTACTCTTCTTAAACAGAGCCTGTTTTACTTATTTTACACCCACCCTCTAAATTCCTGGAATATCCTGTTTACTTGACTATAGTTTTGGCTTTTACAGAATTTCAAACAAATGAAATGATATCGTGTAATTGAAATGACTTCACAGAAGAAAGTGGAAAATGAAGTTGCTGACATAAGTAACTTTGAAAATGAGGAGATTCTGTAAGTTTTAATTGTAAACCACACATAAGCACTCTATTCTAGTAGATAAACATGTTTCCTACAAGGGTACAACATTACATTTCTGATGCTGCTCTGCATGTGTCCTGAAATTGTGCAGCTAAGTAATAAAATGGCATGTGGTGGGATGGGGTTCCTCACTTTGCAGTGGATGGTTATAGACAGTCAAGGAAGGAAGACTAGAAAGGTCCATGTGGTAACATAGTTGGGTGGAGAGTCCAGTGTCTTCTCATTTTTAATGTAATCAAGTTACAGAAGATTAGATACATAAACAGTTTTGAAGTGTCCATAAACATGGGTTCATATAAACATGCACATTTACTAGGCCGTTTCATTGAGAGGTCCCAGAAGTACTTACACCTCATTAAAAACACACATACCCGGTATCACAATATTTTATTGTAATATTATTCTTTAAAATCAGAAACAAGCACTCTTTATAAAAATGGCTAATTCTATGTATGAAAAATGTAATATGGAAAATGAGCTTATAATTTATTATAATATCCAGGAAACAGGGAAGTGTTCAAAAACAAAAGGATGAGCTGTGCTGTAAGGATGCAGGATGCATACTAAATCAGTGCCCAGCACCTAATAAAGCTGTGGCGATTTGAACAATAAAATGAATAATGTAGTATGGATCTTTTTCAGACTATAGAATAGACATCCATAAACCAATACGGATATTAATAGATGATTAAATAAACAAACAATGGGAAGAAGAACACATCTCCTTACAGAAGTGTTCCAAATATCTCAGGAGGATAGTCCTCCAATCAATAGGTGAAGGCTAAACACTCATGAGTTGATTGTGGCCTGAGATTAGAGACACGGAAAAAAAAATCACTAATAGTGTATTTTATAGTGAGACTTCACATATAATGCCAAATACGTGATCTATGAATGAATAATTTTTTTTGGTCTAAATTTGTTTAAACACACACACACACACATACACACACATACAAACATTTTTCTTCAATATCCACTGATAAGGGAGAAAAAGGCAACCATAGACTGGGAGAAAATACTTCCAAGTCACATGTTTGTTAAATCAATCCTTTTCATTTGTTTTGTTTGTTTTTTTGTTTGTTTGTTTGTTTGTTTGGAGACGGAGTCTTGCTCAGTTGCCCAGGCTGGAGTGCAGTGGCGCGATCTCAGTTCACTGCAAGCTCCGTCTCCTGGGTTCATGCGATTCACCTGCCTCAGCCTTCGGAGTAGCTGGGACTACAGGCGCCCGTCACTACACCTGGCTGATTTTTAATTTAATTTTATTTTTAGTAGAGACGGGGTTTCACTGTGTTAGCCAGGATGGTCTCGATCTCCTAACCTCGTGATCCGCCCATCTCAGCCTCCCAAAGTGCTGGGATTACAGCTGTGAGCCACCCACCCCGGCCAATTTTTAAAATTTGTTAAATGACTTTTATAATCAATATGCAAGTAAACTTACAACTAATCAAAAGAAAACAATGCAGTTAAAAATCAACCAAATATCGGGAGAGGCACCTCACCAAAAATTATATAAAAATTGTTAAATATGATTTTTTAAATTAAGAACATGTGCATTTAAAGAAAAATTAGATACAATTACTCACCTATTAGCATGGTTAAAACTCACAAATCTCATGAGGATAAATGGCAGTATGAATGTGGAAAAACAGGAGATGTCATGCATTGATGGTAGGAATTCAAAATGTTACATGCACAAAATGATAGTTTTTGGCATTTTAAAAATAGAGACAAAAGTAGAGTTAAAATGTGAACTTGTGTTTGTGTTCCAAAATATTTACAACATTGATTCAGAAATTGATGTTTACAAAGATCGATTCAGAGGAAGTTCTGTATCAGATATCTTAATTTGATTCATTCTACAATATCTGAAATTTGCTTATGGAATAAATGCTATTTGAAAAATCTCTCAAATAACTAAAATCCCATCCACTCAAGCCATTGTCCAAAGTTCTGTCGCACCCAATGCAAAACATAGCTGGTAAAGGTGTATCTGGAAGCTTTGCAGGAGACCTTCACTGAGGACCCAGGCTTCCTCACCTCAGTCCCAGACTGCACCAGCTGCACCTGGGAGTGGGCACCTGTGGGGAGGACACAGGAATGGATGAAAGCCCACTTGACTGAACTCAATCCCCTTCTCATCACTGGGACTTGGTAACCCCTTACCTGTAGCTGCAGCCACCAAAAGAGGATCCTCCAGGTCCGATCCCTAATGAGGAGCTGTGCTCTCAGGGGCTTCTCTGGGACAGGGATGTGGTTATTGGGTGATGCTCTCAGGGCTGAGACATGTCCATATTTACCTCCGTAGATCTCAGGTTATTCATATATTCATGAGTCAGAGCATTTCATAGCTCAAGACCCTGATCCAGGATAAGAAACAGTAGATGAATGACACATCAGCCTTACACGAGTGGGATTCTGATGGTCCAAGCACTAATCCTGCTTGAAGAAATGGATGCCGTACTCCATTTACAAACTTTTTGTGGCCAGTCGTCCTTTCACTGAAAAGCAAGCACCCAGAGGACATGCTCCTCACTGTGAACCCACATTTGATTAGCATGGAGACCACATGGATGATTTCTGGAACCATCACTCTTTATGACACTGACCAGATGCCTTAACCCCATCCTGGTCCCATCAGGCATCAGCCACAGCTCATGTTGACTCTGAGAAAGTGAGTGCTGATGTCCCACGTGAGTGTCCAGCAGGTACCTCTAAGATCTTCTGGGCACTCCTGAGACAGTGTCTCCGGCACCTGCCTGACACTGATCCACCAGGATCTTCAACAGAACCACCCTTGGTTTACAGATTTGCCCTGTGATTCATAATTAGAGTTGATTTTCTCATCTCACGGACAATAGGAATCAAAAGATGGAAGAGAACTTTGGAGTTCTTTGTGAATTCGCTACTCCAAAAATAATTGTCAAGGAATTTGTGTTTTGAATAAATCTTGGTTTTATTTCCTACTCCATTTAATAGAATTTCATGAAGTTTTTATGTACTTTCAGTTCATATCCATAGATCCTCATCTTCACATATTGGTTTCTGACTCACTGTGTCTGTGCACCTGCCACACTCTCAGATCCATCACTGTCCTGTCAAATGCACAATGGAGGCAACATTACTGAACACTGAAATCTGACCTTTTTATTCGTAGGAATACAGTGGTTCTCACAATTCTGTATCCATTCAATTAGTAAAACTATTCCTATCCTTTATATCATCACTATTAAGATATTTATAGTCTTAGAAACCCACTTTAAAAATAGTTCACATTGCCTTAAATTATATGAATGGTTCTGATGTAACAGAATATTTAAAGGCACATCAGCAACTTGTTGAACACATAGTTTTTGTTGTTGTTGTTGTTGACAAAGGAAGACACCTGAGAGGAAACTTCCTCCCCATCCTTCTGTACACCTGCTCTGGGGTTGGAACCTGTGCTTGGTGGCTCCTGAGTGCCCCCTCCAGCCCAGCCTTTCCTTGCAATGAGGTTTCTGCAGTGGCTGTGACCTTGACCAGGCGTCTCCACAGGAAAAGCTCAACTTTCATCTTTACTGCCTTTTGTGGTTTCAGTGTCCCTGGACTATTTGCTTACATCTTCCCTGGACTATTTGCCTGGATTTGCTTACATCTTACCTGGACTAATTGCTTACATCTTACCTGTCTATGCACTATTTACTTACATCTTCATACAATCATGGAAGAATGGGGGAGGGATCTGGAATGGCAGATTTGTCTTTCTTCACATAGGACAAGGTGCTGGAAAAGTTCTTCCCTGTAGGATCTTTTGGAGAAGGCTCTTGGTACAGTTTTCAGTAATTATAACTTCCCCACTTCTGATCCATAGGAAACATATTTGGATTGTATGTTTTCGAATCTGGAGGTTTCTGGAGGGAGAGTCCAGAAGACTGAGGAGCGTACGGCCCTCTGGAACTGTCACTTCACCATAGTCCACATCTGTCTTTCAGACGTCTATAGTGCTTAACATGTAAGTGCCCTCAACAGCTTGTTTTTATATATATACATATGTATATGCATGTATATATGTATATGTATGTGTGTATATGTATTTATGTACATATATGTATGTATGTATGTATATGTGTACAGATATGTGTGTGTGTGTGTGTGTGTGTATTCTTCTGTGGCTTCTGTTCCAGTAAAGCAAGTGCCAACTGCCATTCTGGACATGCCTGTCTCTCCCGTTTCGGGAGTGGGAAATTTTTGATTAGAATTTCATTCCTTTGACGAATTCCCAAAGGTACTGAAGATCAGATTGTGCAGACGCCTCTTGACGTAAGAATGAGGTGATGACTTTTGTAATCTTTACATTTTGGAGCAAAGACCAAAAGTACAATCAAAGGTCCTCTTCATGTGTTACTGGAAGCAGGATTCTAACCTGATTACATAGATGTGGCACCTGGTTGGACATAAATGAACAGGCAAGGAAACAGAAAAAGGACATGGCACAACGTTTATGAAAAAGTCTCAGCAATTTTAATTTTCTTCTGAAGAAACTGAAATTGTGAAAGTAAAACAGTGTGACTGGACATGTCTCAGGTGATGTTGTGTTCTGGAAAGTATCTCCAGTCCTGGGCTGGATCCAGTAGGTGAACTCAGACCCCAAATCCTAAAGCAGGGACTTTTATTCCTTAAAAGGATGATATTCCAATGAGAAAGCTGTTCTCAGGTGAGCTGCAGAGCAGGGAGGAGGAGATGGAGGTGTCCTTGGCTTCCCAGAATTGCTGAAACTTGAAGACCAAGGCCACCTCCGTGGAGCAGAGATCCACCTATGAGTACATCACGTCGGCTCTGTCTTCAGGAATCTTGGGCTGTGGGGGAGGTGAAGGAATGTGATTTATTCCTTTCTGCTAACGCAGTGTGCTTCAGAGAAAATGAATTGAAAATTTAATAAATAGGCTTTTTGCCATAATAAGGGAGAGAATATGATTAATTCATGGCAATGTAAGTGGTCACTTCAGAGCTGGCAGAAGGAGCAAGTGCACAACTGAGAGAAGGAAGCGCCCTGCCCCAGGAAGCAGGTGCAGTAAGACCATACCCTGAGAACTGCCCTTTAGATGCCACGTGTCAGTGGAACCTGGGCTCGTGCCTGGGACCTTGTGCGTAGTGTGGAGAGCAGAGCACAGTTCCACTCCTCCTCACTGTGTGACCTGGGATGTGGCCTCTTCCTCTGAGCTTCATTCTAACCAGGTGTTAAAATCAAATAACAGCAGTAACTTTACCTGTAAACTTTCTGGTAAGAGCCAGTGATGATCAGAATTGTTATCACTGTTGTTGTCCAAACCCTTAAATATCATAAAAACACCTGTGTGACCCCTCGTCTCAGACCTCAGATGAGCACCTCGCAGAGAGCACACCTGCTTTGTTTCTGTCACAAACATGGTATTAGAACTGGAAACTATGTGTACCTTGTTATAGAATATCTATCTTAGTTATGTTACACTGGATGAAGTTAGAATTAGTGAGAGTTAGAAATTTGGCTGATGGGATGTCTAAGCAAACTGTCGATGGTGTGCCTCATTTCTCCCTGCTTATTATAGATAATGTGAGAGGAGAGAGAAAAATTAAAGAGAAAACTATTGACCAATAGTCAGGTGTTTGATAAACAAAGGAGGCTTTCACATCTTCTGGAAACCCCATTAAATTAAATAAATTAACGAACATTAAGACATTTTTCTGCATTTTGGATGCATGTCTAATACAGACAGATTTAAATGCAGAAAGAGATAACACAGAAAATGGAAATTCAGCAGCAGATCATTTTGCCAAATAGGCAGATTTAAACTAGTTTGTAATTTTACCTAAATATTCAAAGAATAAACCCCAGATTCAAATAAGAAATGATAAAATTTCAATGTTTAATGACTGGTTGAGAGAAGCTTGAACTAACATTATTTTGATGAATCATACATCAATAATAAAACTTTGTCCAGTGGTCCAAATTTTCTAGCGGCTGCTTGAGTAAATAGTTTCTACCTCCCCTACCTGTGATTTCTGGAAGAATCTATCATCCTCTAAAACCTGGGGACCATTAAGAACAGAGACAGAGGTTTGAATACTATGAAGTTTTGAGAGACGCAAATTACTGCCTGGACTGATTTCTGAGGATGATCTCTATAAGCCTCGTCTTTGAAGAGTGTATGGTGGCTTTTGTTATAATGAACAGGTAGCAACAAAGACAGTCAAGGAAAATGAAGGAGGAGGGGAACATGGTCCAAACAGAAGAACAACATAAAGATCCAGAAACTGACATCAATGAAAAGGAAGCATATGGATTACCTGGCAGAAAATTTAAAGTAAATGTTAGAAACATGTTCAATGAGCTAGTGGCATCATGCAAGAACAATGCGAGAATTTTAATAGAGATAAAACATTTAAAAGATGACTAAACAAAAATATTGATGCTGAAGAATACAATAAGTCAGACAAAATTTTTAACAGAGGATTTTAGACCAGACTAGATCAAGTAATAGAAGAAACGGTAAACTCAAAGAAAGATCATTTGAAATAGTAGAGACAGCGAAGAAAAATTTAAATGAAAGAAATAAAGAGTTAAAGACTTATGAGTCAGGAAGCACAGTGAAAGTGAAATTATGCATTGAGGAGTTATGCAAAGATAAGACAAAAGGGGTAGTGAAGGAAGAGGGTGAGAGAGAGACCGAGAGAGACAGAGAGAGAGAGAGACAGGACGAGAGAGGTAGAAAGGATTTTTAAAGAAGTAATAGCATGGAAACTTTCTAAATCTGGAGAAGCAAATATTCATCTACATCCATGAAGCTCTATACATTTTAAATAAGGTAAACCAAATGAGAAAAATCAGAGATAGTTTGAAACCACATCGCTAAAAGAAAGGTTTTTGAAAACAGAAAGAAAAAGAGCAGATTTAGTAGATTTCTCAGCAGAAGATTTTCAGGTCAGAATGGAGAGGAATTACATTCGATGATGTATGGTTTAGTGATAGAGATTATTTCTGAGAAATGTATTTCTAGTCAATGTCATCGTTGTGCAAGCATCATAAAGAGAACTTACACAAACCTACAAGGAATATCCTACTACACACAGACTATGTGGAATAGCACAATGTTTCCAGACAACTAAACTGTACAGCATATTACTGCACCAAACACTGCAGGGAACTGAAACGCCGTGGTAAGTATCTCTCTATCTAAACACATCTAAATATGGAACATCCTTAGTGAAAATACGGTATTACAATGTTATGTGGCCACAAACATATATGTGGTCTATTGTTGACTGAAACATTGTTAAGTGGCCCATGACTGTATTCAAATTGCTGGGGGAGAAAGAATGAAAAACAAACAAAACTCTGCCAACCAAGAAACATTACCATGTAAATCTTATCGTAAAATAAAGGATAGGTAAGACCTTCCCCAGAGAAGCAAAAACTAAAGGAGTTCTTCACTGTTGGGTCTGCCTTAAATACCAAAGGGTCTCAACTAGGTCTGCAGAATAATGACATTGCTGCATCAGCTCCATTCTGGCCTCTGCCATGTGACAGTTTTGTGTGAATTTTCTTTCTGCTCTCTCAGGACTTTTTTTCTCTCTCAACTTCTAACTCCATTCTCCCTTCAATTCTCAGTTTGTTGAAAAGATTCATATTTAGCTAAGAACACTAAAATTTTGGAAAAAATTTCATCTTAAACCCAACAAATTTAATTAACTGTCTTCAGGGATGCCCAGATGGCATCTTGTTTTCCTTGTTTTTTCTTGTTTTCCTATGGGATATGGCCCTTGTTTCTACTTCAGTCCAGTCCTTAATTCCATATGCATGAGGCATCCAACCATCACACACCCAGGACCATCTTGGAGGAAGGGACCCTACCATCTGCCTCATCAGCGTTCAGGTGTACAGTGGCCATTCCTTCAGCTGTTGTATGTGCTTTAGGGCTTTCCATTTAAAAGTGTATTTCACTATCCCCCAAATAAAGTTCCTGGACCTCAAAAAGTGACGTAGTGTTGGGAGCATTGACAGCCAAATTTCATTGAAAGCCTCTTCTGCCCTTGGTAATTGAGGAAGACTGGGAAGAAGGGAACAAAACTCAGACCTCATGTAGCTCCTCATTTAGCAATAGATTCAGTGCAAATTTAGAAAGTTGAAGACATTGAGTAATGTTGGTGTGGTTTTCTGTGGCATACTAAGGAGACAGCAGAAGATGGTCAGTGGTCGGTCTCCATCCAGCTGGTACCCATTGTCCATCAGTTAGGTCGTCAGAAAAGATAAAAGACAACTTTTGTGACAAAGCCCCAAGGGTTTCATTAAAACACTTTGCCCAGAAATTGGTCAACAGGGACATGACAAGTTTTTACATCACAGCTACTAATTTTTGCCTACTTTATGTAGAAATCTGAGAGATGTGCCCAGGGGCTGATTCTCCATCCAGGGTACAGCGCTAACAGAGTTATGAGTTATGTGGTATTAGTCTTTCTGGGTCTTCATAAGAAGACAACACGGAGTGGGTGGCTTAAACAACAAATACTGTTTTTCTTACAATTCTGAAGTCTGAATGTTGAAGATCAAGGTGCTGGCAGGATTAGTTCTTGGTGCGGCTTCTTCCTGGCATGCACTGGGGCACCTTCTAATACACTGCGTCTCCACATGGCCTCTTCTCTGCGTGCACGTGAAAAGTGAGAGGTCTCTGGTGTCTCTTCCTCTTCTTATAAAGACAGCACGTCTATTGCATTAGGTTCTCACACTTCTGACCAC